>NW_022045843.1:3000000-3193752 GCF_003285905.1 Drosophila hydei | reverse complement strand
TTCTCTCTCTCTCCCTATCTGTCTTCCTCTTTGTTTCTCTCTGCCACCTTCTCCTCCTAAACTTATGTCCTACTTCTCTTCCTCTGCACTTTTTATCCACTAACTTCACTTCGTCTTATCTCTAACTTTTGCTTAGTTTACAACCTTTTGAGCCCCTCTCGTTTCACAAATTTATGCGCCAACTAATTTTTGCCCGAACAGCGTATAAAAATAGCACACAGTAATGGTTGTAGCTGTAGCTGTGGCTGCGACTCTGCCAGGGCATGCTAAACATGCCCCACTCTCGAGTGGGGCTCAAAGTTTCGAGCTTAGCTGGCGCAAGCCTGGGCCAAGTGTAGAAGCGAGTCAAGCGAGTGCCTAAAGGATAACGCATTACAGCTTGCCACCACTTTAAGCTGCCTTAAAATATTCGCATATACAAACAGCCGCTGCTGCAGGGGCCGGCGGCGGGGGCGGGGTCGGGGCAGGGATAGGGACAGGTGACAGAAGGCAGAAGCGATGAACCCGTTAGCTTCGCCAGGCTCCGCTGTATCAACAACTTTATATCAATTTTGGCATAAGCGGAAACCAATTTTTTTTATATTCCATGACTGTGTGTGTGTGTGTGTGTATGTGTATTTTTTTTACTTATTACTTACGCATGTTTAGTGGCCAAGCGTATGCGTGTGTGAGTGTGAGTGAGTGGCTGTGTGTGTGTGCTCACAGGCACGCGACTCGGCACCAATACAAATGAACTATAATTTTTGAAGGTTTGGGATGATGGGCGCCTCAGTTGCCTGCGCGTTGATTCGTTTGTTGCTGGTTACATCGACACATTTCGGAGGCGCCACCGCCTGCCTGATGCTGCTGCTGCTGCCGCAACTCCTGTTTTTCTCACTTATAAAAACAAGCTTTGATTTTCTTTGAGCTTCATTCACTGCACACACTACACACTCACACACCCGCACACGGACTAATTGCAGTTGCTGCCCCTTTATCCTGCAGCTTTGGAACACACGCGAGATGAATTGAATGACGCTTGGGCTGAACGCTATTAGACTGCGTAAGTCGTATGTACAGCACAAAACGCGCGCTCTTCACTTCGCTTTGGTTTGCTTGGCAAAGTTTCGTTTCGCCGCGTCGCTGCGTCGCTGCGTCCGGCAACGTGGAGAGTTTTTGCGCAACTGAATTTTCGCTGAGAGCTTTTTGTTTGCACTCAGCGCAGTGACAATTGAGTGTAGCAGTAGTAGTAGTCAGCGAGCGTGCCTTGTTGAGTTCTTAATTTTAACCAGTAAACAGGATAATAAATTGGTGGCTCAATAGGATGAGACAAAGCTCATACACTTGACTAGCTTAATAAATAGCTGTGTAGTGTGCATACTATTGAATGCAACAATTTCAATTTAATACGTAGCTGTTATCATTTTATTTGTACTAACACCTGTCTAACCTGTGCTTAAATGTGCGCACTCTTTCAAGCAGCCACTCGAGCTTTGTGCGGCACTGCTTTGTGCATTCCACTCAGCCCAAGGGCTCTGCTCTGACCGCGCTCCAATTCACGCCGAGTGTAAATGTGCCCAACTTCAAACGAGTCAAAGTTTACAGTTATATCCTTCCAATGCTGTTGCTCAACAGCAAGCATAGCTTAAAATATATGCAATCGTCCTCTCTTTTGTACTGAGCACTGAGTGCTGAGCGCAGCTCGTGCTCTTTGACGCGCTCTGTTCTTCTGATAACGGTAATCGGCAGTGCCGATCGCCTCACTCCCGGTTGGTCGGCGCTCGGCTAGCGCTGCCTTGGTCAGTCACACGGGAGTTGTGCAGCCGTTCGTTGGGTCCATTTGCCAGTTGATTGCTTTAGTGCTTTTAAAAATTATATATACAAATTTGCTTAAATAATCTTAGTATAGCTGTGTATACATCGGCTGGCACGCATGTTTTAAAGAAGAGCACAAGGAAAGCCAACGAATTTGCTGAAAGCATAAAAAGCTGCAACAAGCGCAAGAGCAAAAGAAAGACCGGTAAGTCCATGCTGTAATCGACTGTGCGCTTTGGCGGACCTTTTCTCGTGCGCCATTTAATCTGCAGCAACCGTTATCTCAATGCGTAGGTGGCTAAGAGGAGTGAGGGAAGACAACTCTATGTTGAAGTTCAGACACTCTCCCTCTCTCTCACTCTTTCTCTGTATGCCCCTCTCACAACTTCGCAGTTAGTTTTGGCTCCTTTTGCAATTTCCACTTTCGCTATGCATTGTTGCTTTACATTCCCATGCAGCTATCTCTTTCTCGTTTTTCCATCTTGCCCAGTTCTATGTGTACTTGACTATGTACATGTGTCTGTGTCTGTGAGATTTCGTATGTGTGCGTGTGCAGTCGTTGCTTTTGCATACAGTTTTCGATACACTTTGATCCCGCCAATACATTTTTGATAATTTTATTATATTTGTTATTTAATATGTTCTTTTTTTTCGATTTTCGTTAAATTTTTTTCGCACTTTTTTCTTGTGGCGATGCAATAAGCGCTATAAATATCAAATTAAATGACATGCATATGTAAATATTTATATTAAATATTTGTGTTTGGAAATTATTTAGGCTCAGAATGCGCCAGAAATTGTTTCGTCGGCAATGCGAACGAAATTGCGAAGATTAGCGAAGATTGTCTAATACAAATGATGAACTATTAATATTTACCTATTATTCACACTAATTAAAAGATTAGCTTGGCTATGAGTAGGCTTCACCCTATATATATGGACTTTGCTAACGGGTATGCTCGTTTGATCATCAAATTGGAAATATATATATTTATATGTTTATGGGAGAATTCTTACCTAATTTATATTTACTATATATTGCTCATAACGTTATATATATGTATATATATATTTGAATAGTATATATTAAGTGTATTATATTATTCTCATACTATCACATTTCACTTATCACCAAGCCAACTATTCAGAGCATTCCCGGTTTTAGAACAAAGTTCAACTTTTTATACACACACACTCATATATCTGTCTATATATATAAATATTTATTACTTAATTTGTTTTGATTTTTGTTGTTAGTCACTGAGCCGGAAAGCTGAAGATCTCTATAGCTATTGATAGCTCCCATTAGTTTTGCCAGACAGCCAACAAATACAAAATAAAAGCAACAAATTTCTTTTCTTATTTGTTTTTGTTTTTGTTGTTTTTTTTGCATTTAAGTGTACATAGAAAGTGCGATGCGACACGATGCTGCGTGCTGATAATGCGAGTATGAATATAAATATGAGTATGAATATTCAATATAGAGCGCTGGCCATGAGCTGGGTGCCGCGATGTCAGACGGTGTCAGTTATACCTACCTATTTACTTATAGAGGTAGTACAGGTCGCTTTTGGGGTTGTCAGCATCCAATCACGCCGCAAATGCTGTCACAGCTCAAATAGGATCAGTTCGGATTAGCAATACAAATAGTGATAGTGTCTATGATCATTAAATGATATATGCATGATAGAGTATATACCAGTGTATGACAGAAAACAGTGAATAGAAATGCATGGAGTACAGTTGTCCTTGGCTACGATGAGAGCGAGAATAGCTTTGAGATGCGTCTGATAGCATAATTAAACGCAAATATACTACAATGCAGCTTTCATAACTATCGATAAAATGATACTATAAAGTACAGCCTGCCTAAAGCGAACTTGTAAGAGTTATTAATAGATATACTCTTAAAAAACTTTTACGTATTTTAAAATAATGTTCAATAATTTTATAAAAGACAAAATAATTGATAATAAATTTAAGGAAAATCGAAAAATATTTCTTATTAAATATGTAATATATGGTGATTACACGATTTTTAGAATCTTTACTGTATTTGCAAAATATTTTCTATGTTTCCATGAACGCATTTTCTTATTTAAGTCATGATCAAAAATCTACAAAAATCTACCGAAAAAGCTGTTGATATTTAATATGTTTCTGGACAATATTGATTAGATTAGATATAGAAAGGGATTATGCTATAAGGATATATAATATATGCTGTTGATATTGATCGAAAATAGAGAGAGTAAATGCCTTTGAAAACTATTAATTTGCTTGAGCTTTACACATTGCGTGACTCTTCTATTGGTACTGATCATATACCTCATATATATATACTTAGGAACACGATTTATTGAAAGTGTTTGTTGACTAAATTGAATTGTCCCCTGCGCGAGTATTGAGCGCCTATACTTAGTATATTTACCTGTCTATTATACAAAATATGCCATTAATCATAGCAGAGAGAAGCAGAGGCGACATCCGCAGCATGGCACAGGAGACAACGATGGGGGCTAAAGATCAGCATACGCAGCACGATGCGATCGGTGATGATGAAGTCAGCGAACTGCAGCGACCGTCCAGCTTGTATCAGAAGGTGCGTGAGCAGGCGGAACGCTTTGCCAGCACTCGACTGGGGCAGTTCGTTATTGAGAGGGCCGATCGTGGCTTAAAGCTGATCGAAGATACAACCAAATGGAGTCTGCCGCAAGGTAAGGTCTATCAGTTGGCCAATAGATAAATTAAGCTCTAAGTCACATCCCCACATCTCTCTAGATAAAAACTCGAGCTCTGCTGTGCTGGAACGTCCTTTGCCGTGGGCTCCATTTTTGATGTTGATCGTTGCGCTGCGCCTGGTGCGCATCTGGCTGTCACTTGGTGCTTTGGTGATAGGCAATGGACCAGTCTCGCCGTCGGATATGATTTACTTTATACAAACGCGTCGTCGCAAACTGCGCGCCATCCGCGTCCATGGGCTGCGGGCCATGCGTAACAGGCAGCAGGAGTCCTCGAGCAGAACGAACAGCAGCAGCTACACCCAAAAGCTCAACCAATGGTTCTCGCGTGCCATCTGTCAGCCAGGTGTGCAGCGGGCCAATAGCGGCAGGGTGTTCAACATAGGCGCCATGGCAGCGAAACAGCAGCAGGTGAGAACAGGTGCAGCTCGATCAAACGTAGAGCCAATCAAATTCAATTCGATTCTACTCATTAGAGTAACCCGCCGAAGGAAAACGTCGCCAAGCGTCCGCGCGATGACGACATGAATGCCGATCATAATTTAACTATTGAACAAATGCTCTCCAAATATGCCAATGAGAACTCTGAGGATGATTCAGATTTCGTGCCCAATGCAGAGGACGAGAACACGACCAGCGACACCAGCAGCGAGAGCGAAAGTGAATCCCACAGCAGCGAGCACAGTAGCAGCAATGAGGAGCAAGAGAATACAGAGCAGGTAGACTCGATCAGACTGCATATAGATAGAGCTTTTAGTAACTCTCTCTCTCTCTGTCCCTCCCTGCAGCACAAGGAGAACATCAAGCCTACAAACAACACCTCAAATCATGTGCAGAAGCCAAAGGAACCGCAGGCCACGCTCAACGGCAATGAAAGGGAACCAATGGAAGTTGGTAATGGATATTGAACTTCCTCTCTAACTCTCTGTTGTTTATTAGAAACACACACACACACACGCGCAAGCCCTCACACGCATACACACACACACACACACCCGCACGCAAAGTCAACAGACCGACCCCCTTCTGCATATATAGACACAACTAAGTCTAAGTCCTAGTTTAATTGCAAGTATCGATTAACGATTTAAGCCTAAGATTTTTTTGAAGTTTTCCTTTTGATAGTTGAAACGATAAGCTGAAATACAGAATAATAATTGTGCCCAGAAACAAGTTCTTCTTTCGACATTTTCTTAAGATTTCCCTGCCCTGACATACCCTATCTTTCTACTCACATTTAGCCGCCTTGAAGGAGGAGCAGTGGAAATCCTCGCCCGGACATTTGAGCGCCGCCTTGCTGAACACGCGTCTCTACAATAATACGGCAGCTGCAGGTAATTTCTAGCATCCCCAATCCTGGATTTTGGGTTAACATTTTAAACTTTAGTATTTTGCTTTTGTTTTTGTTATTCTGTGCATGTGTTCAAACACAATAGCCAACATTGAATCCACAAGCAGCAACAGCTCCCACACTGATATTGAACCCAATGAACCTGATCCTCAGCCCGATTCAATTAACATCAACTCCAACTCCAACACCAGCTCCAACTCCAACTCCAAGACCAGCTCCAACTCCAACTCCAACTCCGATACGGATAGCAGCAGCACAAGCACTGTCTGCCCACAGCAGCAACAAGACACTGATCCTCCTGTAGCTGATCCCACTGAGATTCCAGCTCAATCCATTGCAGAGACTCAATCCACTAAGATCCCAACGCTTGTCAACCCACATCCATCCACTGTAGAGATCTTAAAGCCTGTCAATTCAGCTCAATCCACCAAGATCCCAACGCCCGTCAAGCCAGATTATCCGACCCATCTAGATCAATCCACTGAGAGTCTAGATCAACCCACCATTGAGACCCTAACGCCTGCTACCTCCTCTGAAGATATTTTCTATAGTCCGATTGGTTTGTTTGCTTAGCCGCCGCCTCTTCAAAGTGTAATAAATATATTCACTATTTCGCAGGTTCGCCCGACGCCTTCAATGCCGACTTTGTCAACCAGTCTGTGTTGCGTAATGTCATTATTAATTCGGTGCCCAGTGAGTAGTCTCTGCCAAAATGATTTTGCTGTACAGTAACTCGATGGCGAATCTTTCACACAGCCCATTCGACGCCCAACTCTGAGCTAGATGAAATACATTCAGCTGGCTCTGATGTGGAGGAGGCAACCAGGCAATGCATTGCTCTAGCCCATTCCCACGAACAGCAGGACACGCCGCCCTCAGCCAAGCAGCCTACACAGAAGCCACAGCAGCATCAGCAGCAGCAGCAGCAGCAGCAGCAACGGCAATTCAATCATCCTCATCAGCGTTATCGCGGACGCAATCGACGCTAAACGACTATAGCTCCATATAGCCTAGCCTATACCTCAATATCCTTTACCCTAAATCCTTGTTCTTAAATAGTTTCTTTACACTTCCCATATTGTTAGCCTTATACGAAAAGTAAATATCAAGAACTTACCACGGCTTTGTTATTCTCAACTCTCTAAACAGAATGCGGCTCGAACTTGAAGCGTATATCCCCATGTGGCGAGAGTATTATTGTGCTTTCATACTGCAGCGGCGTCTCGGCCAGCCAGCTGATCTTGTAGCGGCGCAGCAGCCGTGCCAGCAGCGTCTCCATTTCCAGCTCAGCGATGCGTTTGCCTATGCAAGTGCGTGGCCCAAAGCCAAAGGGTAAATAAACAAACGGATTACGACTACGCGCCTCCGGGCATGCCTTCACATCCACATCCACATCCGAATCCGATTTGAGCCAACGCTCGGGCACAAACTGTGCACTGCTAGCGAAGTATTCATCGCTATTGGAGAGCTCCAGTACGCCCATGAGAACGCCCGTGCCACGGGGCACACGATAGCCGGATAGCACTAGATCCTTGGTAGTTATGCGGAAGTTGCCCGGCGTTATGGACGTAATCCTGAGACCCTCCTTAATGCAGGCGCGCAAATAGGGCATATTTTTGGTATTCTCCGCGGTCAGAGCATCCTCGCAGCTGGGCAAAATGCGCCGCAGTTCGCGATGCAGCTGCGATTGCTTCTCGGGATTGCACGCCAGATGATACAGCACGGTCACAAAGGCTGAAGACGTCTGTAATTGAAGTGGCATTAGCAAGGACTTCTAGTTCTAAAAGACAAAGCTAGTTCGTACCGTATCTATGCCAGCCATTAGCATATCCATAGCCATGACCACTGCCACCTGTTTATTCAGGGCCAACAGCTGCTGTAGTACGCATTTAGTGTCCGATTGCTGCGCGTCGTCGAATCGCTTTATAGCCGCCTCTATGTAGTTAGTCGTAATCTCTGTGATGTGATCGTAGGTCTTCAGGAATTTCTTAAACTCAGGCATTTGGTAATACGGCCAAATCGATGGCTGTACATCGTACGTGAAGCTATAATTGAAGAACTCCGACATATGCTGGGCTAAGCGTGCGGCATTTGGGTCTGGTTGATCGCTCAGTAGACCCATGCGTGTATTTAGCGCCACAAAACTGATCGATTCAAAGGCCCACATCTTGAGCTGTTCATGAAAGTCAGCGTTGAGTGTGTGCGTGGCCGTATTACGTAGGGTTTCCAATCTAGAAGAGCAATTAGAAGATCTTAATAGAGATCTAGTTCGAAATTAGCTTACCTACTTGTCAATGAACTCTTTGGATATTTGATCGATTTGCGGCAGATTCTGTCTGACATTTTGCACCTTCATCAGCACCGGATTCACCTTATTCCGTATATCCGCCCAGGATTTGCCTTGTCTGTGTGTGCAGCGAATATATATATCGAATCAAAGTTGTGTGCATTATGTAATACTTACTCGGATACTAGTCCGCCAATGCCGCCAAAAACATCTGGTCGAATCACTTTGCGATAGTAGGTAAAACTCTCTAGACCAATGCGTATAGGCCAAATGCCTTCATTTCTGTAGGTCGACTCAAAGTCTTTCGGATTATAGGTGAATATAACATCATTTTTGCCCAGTAGACCGGGCAGACGGTATATATCGCCGTACCACTCACGCATGCGGCGATTCATTTGTATCAGATTCGTATTGTAGAGTTTTCCTGAAATGGGAATACAAAAATTAAAGTTTATACTAAATATTTCATATAGCTACACTTACCGCCTGGCAGGAAGTAGGAGAGCAGACGCCAAGCACCTGGTCCAGGTAGTTCCGCATAGGCTTTCGCCTGCATCCATTCCTCATCGCTGCGCGTCGGCGTTGTTTCCAACAATTCTTCCCAATGGTTCTGTATTGCAGTAAATTTCCAAGCGGGTCTGATTGTTTGTTTTCAAAGCTTACTCAAGCGGGCGCTCTCACTCACGCTCTCTCACACACGCGCTCTCTTCGACTCTCTTTGGCGCTCAGCTGTGCTACTCACCTGCTGCTGATGCCGCTGGAGTGCACTGCCCACAGTTAGTAGGCGCCCTTTGAACAGCTGATGCTTATTGTTGAGCTGTTGGCTGGGTACTTTGGACGTCCACATATTGACGAACTAGTCTTAACTAGTTTATATAGTTATAGTATTGAGAAAAAACGCAATAGCCTCAAATGTCGCAAATATCAAAAACAAACCGCACACGAGCGCAGACGAGCTCAAACTAAATAGTTTTATTAAGCTTTTCGCTCAATTGGTTAGTAAGCTCTTATTTGCTTTCACGGGTGCTTTTCGCCAAAAAACTTTGGCTTGGGTTTGAGTATTGACTAAGCACTAGTGAAATTTTTTCATTAGCTCTACTGCTGCTTCTTGAAACTGGCTTGTGTATTGGCTAATGCTTTATCCCTTACCCAGGCAGCGCGTGCTAAAATTCCCACATTATAGAACACATAGTTCGCCTTGCAACCGGTTTATGTACTTGCTAATCATTTAACCCTTAATACGCAGCGTGTTCTAATATGCCCACATCGCCGTTTCACTTTCAAACAGGTTTGTAACCTGTTTGTTTAACCCTTGGCCAGGCAGTTTGTGCTAAAAGCGCCCCTTAACAAATGGAACTCACGATTTTTTAATACATTTATTTCATTGCATGCGTAAAATTGTGTATTTTTTTTGGTTTTAAATTTTAAAATGTTGATTTCTGTTTAAGTTGTCACACAATTTGAATATTATCTTTTGTTTATTGAATGATCATTTGCTGTTTGCTGATATGTTTCGTATCGTATCGTATGTCCTTATGTCATGTACATTGAATATTTGAATAAGAGTCAAGAGAGTTGAAAGTTTAAGAAATATACATAGTTGTTTTCCTTTCTTTTGCTTTAAGGTACATTATAGATTAGCTTTGTTTTTCATTTATGTAAATACACACACATATTTAAGTTTTTAAGTAGACAATACATCAATATACATATATATATATATTATAAATATATATGTGGTATATATCAATGTCAATTGGAGGCTTTAGAGTTGAGTTAAACGTTTGATATTTATGTACTATGGTATTTAATTGGCATAGTTCAAAGGATAAAGGTTAACTACATATACATCAACTATATCTGTTGCATATATATATATATATATATATATATATATATATATATATATATATATATATATATATATATATATATATGTTTATATATATATACTAAATTCAGCATACAAAAACAAATTTTGGTATTTTTTCTGGTATTTTGTTTTGGTTTCTCTTTCTTTTTTTGTTGTATAAAAATATAACAAATTATAAACGTTGTTCGTTGTTCGCTGCTAACTATATGTATATATATCTGGTTGATTGGTATTTTTTGTATTTTGTTGGTATTATTTGAAACGTAAGTAATTGAGAAAACATTCTGCGGAGGACCTTCAGTCTTGTTCTTTTTTGTTTGTTTTTTTTTTTTCATTCGACTTGATATTGCTTACGTGATTTCATTGGAAATTATTAGGTATTCTTTGATAGACTTGATTGAGTATTATTTAAGGTGTTTCCGACTCACCTGGATTGTGTATCTGTGTGTGTTGGGTTTGCTTTGAACAATTCTAGCTGACTATAGAGTGTGTCTATCTGTGTGTGTGTGTGTGCTTCGCTGAGTTCTCTGTGCTGAAGATCCCTTAAAAACTATCACTTACGTGTATTGAAACTAACTAAAAATAGAATTAATTAACTTAAAAATTAAACCGTTACGTTGGGTCGTTATAGTAGATGATTATTAGTTATAACACCAACACACACATATATAAATCTATATATGTGTATATGTATGCATGGATAGTATTTAGTTGTAGCTTAATTTAAATTGCTCACATTGAGTTGATATGCGTATTTTTGGTATTTTTCACAATTAGTTTCGAAAGTACATGAAATTTATGTATATATATATATATGTATATAGATAAATCTTAAACTGTTTGCAGTATATTATTTTATCTAGTATTTTTTAGTCTAAGTAAATACAAATAAACTCTTGCTAAAAATGTCTTGTTTTTTCAAAAAATCTTAAAATTTTCTTACATTGGTGCACAATATATATATATATAATCTTCTTTTTTTCAGGCAGTGCATTTAACTAGTTAAATTTGTCTAAGGACTTGGTATTTTGTTTGTTTAAAGCTAGGAAACTAGTTGCCAAATTTGACTCAAATGGAATTTGCTGCTAAATAATAATATGCATAACAATTAACAAATCGAATACAAACTTAAGCATCTAATTCATATAATATTAATTGGTATAAGTTTTATAAATATTTTGTATATATATATTATATCTTATTTAGTAGAATTTGTAGCATTTCGCTGATATGTTTTGAGTTCATGGTTGATTTTTTATCTCGTTTTGATATGTTACGTTCGACTAATTATACATACTATATATATGCATATACTTAAGGTTGAGTAGCTCCGATATGTTTGCGATTTAGCTATATTTATGTATAATTTATATATATATGTTATATTAGTTTTTCTTTTAATTTTTTGTTTTTTTTTTTTCTGCACACTTTTAATTCAGCCGACGGTTTTTTTATCTTTGGGTTACTTGAATTGAATTTCAAACTAATTTGCATTTTGTTTAACGCTTATATGCTATAAAATCACATTTAGTTGCTTAAATAAATTTTATCCACACACTCTCTCTCTCTATCTCGCTCACACATGCATACACTTCAGCTCTCTACAGCTTTCTCTCGCTCGCTCTTTCGCTCTCTTTATTTATGTCTTGCCATTCATCATGTAGATATTGCTTTTATATATATTATTTTTTCCATGCATTTTCATGCTTTGCTGCACCACATTCTCTCCCTCTCACACACACTCTGTCTCTGTCTCTCTCTATTTTCGTTTGTACTGTTGAAAATCTGCGTTTCGGGCATCTTTTTTCGCATAAAACATTTCGTGGGCGCCAAAGTTCGCATAATTGAACTGTCAGCCGCGTTGGCAGGCAGCCAGACAGAGAGGAGGAGATAGAGTGGGAGAGAGGGTAAGATGGCGCCCTGCTGCGTGTCCCAGCTGCTGCACGCAGTATATATTTTGTTTTTTGCTTTATAATTAAAGTGCAGTCAGGAAAATGCTGTTGGTTTTTCCCACTTCCATTTCCATATCCATTTCCAATTCGTTTCAGTCCATGTTTCTCGCTGTTGCAATTCAGTTACTCCTCGGGCCAGCCAAGATCCTCGCCCACCAGCTCATAGAAGCGCTGATTGTATTCGGCAAAGAATTTGCGTAGGCGCGACACGACCACGGGATTGACATGCGGATGCTTGCGACCTTTGGTCTCGCGCAAGCAACGATCGCCATTGTCGTAGCGCAGGCAATAGAAACCTTTTGTCTCATTGAAATAGAAATGTTCGCTGCGCACGCGATGCTCGATGCCTGGAAAGGTATTGATGAGTCAGAGCTAGAGGCAGCTTCAATGTCTAGAACTCACCGAGAAACGCTTCAATGCGCTTGAGCTGAGAGAGCGGATCCTCGATCAGACGATCGCCATTGACCACCAGCAGCTGCTCGCGCGGAAACACCTCCAGCCAGCGATGCAAGTGCACATGGTACATGGATATGCTCAAAGGACGATAGGCTTCGTTGACAGTGCCATTCGGAAATATGGCCAGCTCCTCGAAGGATCTATGAAGCAGACCGAAGATCAATATGAAGAATGCTAATAATATATTATCTGTCTCTACTCACTTTGCCGCCAGTTGCGCTGCACTGGGCGTGGTTGTGGGCGTGCTCATGGTTGTTACAGCCGCCGAAGGAGCTGCACGTCTTTTAGCTGCAGTTGCTCTCAGCTTGGTTTCCTTGGCGCCGGCACCGCTGCCCAGTGCATTGTCGTATGGGCCATGGGCCGCCTGCAGTTTGGCATAGAGCGACGTTGTGGTTGGAGGCATCTTGGCACCATAGCCCGAGCCAGGCGCATTGCTCTCGGCCAGCGGCAATATCGCCGTAGCCGCATGACTACGCAGCTGTGTATAGTCCGAGATGGCGCGGGTCACCGGTTCACGCACAATCAAAAGCAATTTTATGCTAGCATTCATGGCACGCACACGTTCTGGCACCTGCAAAATGCCAAAGAATAAAACTAATATATACATTCCAATTGCTTTAAGCCGACCACTTATATATATATATTGCACATGGCATATATCGTGCATAATGCCAAGTTATGTTGGCCCGCAGTTAAGCGACTAATGAATTTACAAGCAGCCAACAGCCTCCGCCCTGTGCGCCGAGAACAATAAAACTTAAACGGAAAACATGGCCGTAGAATAACGTCGTCGATGCCAAAGTGCTGGCATTGAGGCGACAAGATTTATATATATTATATATGCAGCACTTATCGACTAACAAATACCCTGTACTGAAGATATTTAACCAATCTCAATAAATTTTAGGACTGTCATTTTAATGAAACAAACGAGTTTAGAATTACAATGGGAATTGTAGAAGTAGAAAGTAGTAGTAGTAAAGTGGAAGAAGAATAGCAGGAGAATAGTTGTAGAGTAGTAGTGAAATAGTGGTAGTAAAAATTAGTAGAGCAGTAGAAGAACAGTAGTAGAGCATTAGTAGCAAAATAGTAGTAGAGTATTAGTAGCAAATTAGTAGTAGAGTAGTGAAAGAAGAATAGTGGCAGTAGAAATAGGAATAGAGTAATAGTAGCAAAATAGTAGTAGAATATCAGTTGTATAGTAGTAGCAGAATAGTAGTAGAATAGCAGTTATAGAGTAATGGAAGCAGAAAACTAAAAGAAAAGCAGTCAAGTAGTAGTAGCAAAATAGTAGTAGTAGAAATAGTAACAAATAAGTAGTAGTAACAGAATAGTAGCAGAGTATTAGCCGCAGCATAATAGTAGGGGAGCAGTAGAATAGTATTCGAAGCAGAATAGTAGTAGAATAGTGGTCGGAGCAGAATAGTAGTAGACTAGTACTCCTTATTGTAGTAGTAGTAGAATAAATACCGAGCAAATATTACCCAAATATATAGCATATATAACCAGACATTATGTTTTACCAACTGCTCATTCCCCATCAAAGCACTCTTATATGTGCACAGGGTATTAATTAAAGAGCCAACGAGCCAAGCTAAATAAAGTTAATCAATTTCAATGGGGGCAGCTGTGGGTGGAGCTGTCGTCCATGAAGTATGCAACAAGTGCAAGCGACTGGCAAAGTTTCATCTAGATGAACCAGAAAAAAACACCGCATCGGCCTTTTGTTGAAACAACACACACAAAAGGAATAAACTATGTATATAAATATTTATATATATATATATATATATATATATATATATATATATATACATATTGTGTGTGTTTATTTGTATATATGTATGCAATTTATAAAGTAGCCAGGGTAAATATTAGCGCTTTCATGACGGCATGACTCCAACTCGACTCACTCATTGCCTACCTGCCCTGCCTCTCCCTGCGCTCTTCCTCTTCCTCTTCATCTCTCTCTCTCGCTCTCATGCTGTTTGAAGGCGCAAGCACACCGTTGGGATCTGCATTATTTATGGACGCGTGGCTAATTTTATACTGCAAATGCGCCGAGTATAACTTTAAATGTGCACAAATTTAAATAAAATACAATTATCTAGAGAGAGAGAGAGAGAGAGAGAGAGAGAGAGAGAGAGAGAGAGCGAGAGAGTTGCCATGGACAGCGGCTCATTCTCAAAGGACAGCTAACAATCAGTTTATATTTTACTCTCGCTCCCTCTCTCTCTGTGTCTCTCTCCATCTCTTGCCCACAGAGCGTATGCCAATAAATATTAATCATGGCATTGATGAAGATTTAACAAATGGAACGTAATGGAATGGAACATAGAACAAGGCTATATACGAGAGCAGCTGCAGTCGGCCAACTGTAAACTGCAACCCAGCTACAAATTGAAAGCATAAACTGAATGAATTATTGCATTGCCATGACACCAACCAAATCCCAGTTTCCCAGCAACTGCGACCCTCTGCCACCTACTGGTTGCCTAGGCTATCAGCTATCCCCGGGTTTCCCAGCTGAAGGCTTCAATTTCACTGACACATGGAACTTCCGGCTCGACCAGCAAATTGCATCAGCATCAGCAGTAGCAGCAGCAGTGGCAGCAACAGAGGCAGCAACAGAGGCACTCTGCGGGCAACAGGCAGCACAGTAATAAGAACAAAAAACGCTGTACCAAGAAAAAAAGTTAAGACTTCGTTGTGTGATACTATGCAACCTATAGATACCCTGTAGAGGAATTGAACTTTGTTTAAGAGAGAATATGGAAGATAGAAGATAGAAGATAGAAGATAGAAGATAGAAGATAGAAGATGGAAGATAGAAGATAGAAGATAGAAGATAGAAGATAGAAGATAGAAGATAGAAGATAGAAGATAGAAGATGGAAGATAGAAGATAGAAGATAGAAGATAGAAGATAGAAGATAGAAGATAGAAGATAGAAGATAGAAGATAGAAGATAGAAGATAGAAGATAGAAGATAGAAGATAGAAGATAGAAGATAGAAGATAGAAGATAGAAGATAGAAGATAGAAGATAGAAGATAGAAGATAGAAGATAGAAGATAGAAGATAGAAGATAGAAGATAGAAGATAGAAGATAGAAGATAGAAGATAGAAGATAGAAGATAGAAGATAGAAGATAGAAGATAGAAGATAGAAGATAGAAGATAGAAGATAGAAGATAGAAGATAGAAGATAGAAGATAGAAGATAGAAGATAGAAGATAGAAGATAGAAGATAGAAGATAGAAGATAGAAGATAGAAGATAGAAGATAGAAGATAGAAGATAGAAGATGGAAGATGGAAGATGGAAGATGGAAGATATATATGATGGAAGATGGAAGATATATATGATGGAAGATGGAAGTGATAGAATATGGAAGATAAAAGAGGGCAGATGGAAGAAAGAGATTGAAGGAAGGAAGATTCACGATTAAAGATAAAGGAAACATTACTAATGGTAGATATTATATAGAGGAAGGCAAACAATAGGTAGATTTATAGAAATTTAGATACACAGTAGTTAGTTAATTATAGATGTTTAAGATACCCAGCTAGGCAATACACAGATATAGACCACCATTAAACTATCACATGGAATAACTAAAAATGTGCGCTCAAAATTGTTTGTTTGTTATCAAAAAATTAAAAGCTTTAAAGAATAAATAACTTTTGACACCTATTTGGCAGCTGTGCAGGGTATTTGAAACAATAATAAAACAGACTGCAGTTCTAAACCACCTGAATCAGCTTGTGGGCGTATGGCTCTCGTTCAGAGGTGCCACCAAATGGGGCTGGGGCACGATGTGTGTTAGATGACGCCGTTTGGCAAATGAATTTGCAAACATTTCCGCTGCCAAAATTGGTTGGATACGGACACGGACACGAGAGTGGAATACGGAAATTGGCAAAGAGACAAGATACAAAAGAGGAAAAGAGAGATAGAGAGGGAGAGAGTGAGGGGAGCTGAGCATTGACTGCGTTTCGCTTTAATTTGATGAATGTCGATGCAATCTGTGGCACCCATATACTATCTAAATATATATATATATATATATATATATATATATATATGTGCTTGTAAATGTAGATATATTTTGTGTGTACTTTAGTTAGTGCCGTGGCCAGTTAATTAATAATTAGGGTCGGTCATGTGCAACGGACGGCCCTAATTGCCAATTACGACATCAAAGTGAGTGCAAAAATGTTTTAACTAAATGCGGGCACGAGACTCACCTCGGGTGAGACAAAGTAGCTGGGACTCTTCTCGATGGTTATTTGGCCTCGAAACGAATGGGGCATCTTCTTGCGATACCATTCCAAGCCCCTCAGATAGTTTTCATCTCGGTCGAAGAAGTGCACCTCGCCGCCCGCCTTTTGGATGCGCGGATGCAGATAGAGCATCTCGAGCAGGGCTCGAGTGCCGCACTTGCGTACGCCAATTATCAGGGCCTGTAATTGAAGTGCAAATGCAAATTGCAGCAATTATCAGTGTTCGGGTAATTCGACACACACCAATCGAGCTGTTGGGTGGGGCACTTACCTGGGGCAGGCGACGGCTGGTCTTGGGGAAGTGTACGCGGCTGGAGGGAAATACCATGGGATGACTCAGCTGATTTGAGCTGGCCACAGGCTTCACAAACACTGGCAAATGATTGGCATTGGATGCGGTATACGCAGCTGCCGATGCGGAGGCTGCCAGGGAGAGCCGATGCCGTTCGTGAACTGCCTGTGCTGCCTGTATATTGTAGACGGCGCTATCGTACAGCACGTGAAACGTGAGAAACAATGAGATTAGCATGACCGTTAGAAAGACAGCGGCCAGCTTTGGACGGGAGACGCCGACGACCAGAATGCAGTCCGAGTGCGAGGCATCAGCGCCAACGGGGCGCATCGCAGACTTGGGCAACCAACTAGAAGAAGAAGAGAAGAGAGAGAGCATAGGGAAATTAGAAAGAATCTAAATAGTGATGTAGATATATAGATAAAGATATAGATATATAGATCAAGTTAAAGATATATATGGTGGCTAAGTATGAGCTAGTTATTAACTTGGGGTCTTAAATTAATTTGATAATATTTCAAGCGCAGAAGTGCGTTCAAAATCATAAATATTTATTTTTTATAAATTCGGGATTGTTACAGATAGACAGTCAGACGGACGGACGAACAAAAGAATAAATGGACAGACATACAAACGGACGGACAGTCGAACGAACTGACAGACAGACGGACGGAAGTATGAACGGACGGAAGGATGAACGGACGGCCGGACTGAAGGAAGAATGGACGGTTGGACTGAAGAAAGGACGGACGGAAGGCCGAATGAACGGACGGACAGACGGACGGACGGATGGACGGACGGACTGAAGGAAGAACGGACGGGCGGATTGAAGGAAGGACGTACGGACAGCCGGACGAACGCACAGATGCACGGACTGACGTAAGGATGCTTTAGCTATATGTTTCCAATGTCAAATCTCTATCATTTATAGATTCCGAAATTGTTACGAATGGACCGACTGACACTTACATGAAGAGACAGGCGAATTGATAGATAGACAGCCATACAGATAGTCAGGCAGGCAGACAGCTAAACAGCAGACTCTATCGACTTAGCTTGTTATCCTAGTCAATAATAAAATAATAAATAATAACGCTAGCCTCGCACATCTCACATTCACCTTAGCCTGTCTATAACCATTTTCAAATAGAGCAGGGAATAGCAAAAACTTGCTAACTATAAAAAAAAACATTTTTGAAGAGCTATTGCCATGATTCTATAGTTTCAACAGTTTGTTTGTTTGTTCAACAGTTCTGTTTGCCACTTCAATTTTATCCCAGCTTTTGTTTGTTTACCTGAAAAATCTATATTATTGATTTGCTGAGTAAATTGCCTCACAGAGATTTCCTTAGTTACTAGTTGCGAAATTCATGCTCACTCTCATCCCATTGACAATAGCATTAATATTTCAAAAGGTATTCGTTTCATGTACAGCTGAAAGCTTTACTTGGGCTTTGCTTACTTGAAAATATTTACATCTGTATAATATTCGGAGATAAATTATTTATAGTTCGGGAAAGTGCGCTGAATAAATCATCAACAGAGATAAACTCTTTCTACTTTCCACGTTTACTCGTTTTCCATTGACAGCGCGATTGGCTCAAATGTCAAAGGATTCGTTTACATTGATTTTTTGTTATTTTTAGTTATTCCCAGAATTAACTGCCCTTTCCTTTAGCACATTGCAATGACTAAACACAAATTGTATAGTCGCTGTGCACCGTCGATATGCAATTACAATTGAAATATATATCTGTGTTAATGGATCGCTGTGGCACTCGAAAGTAACTGTAAAAGTATAGCCTCGTGGCTCAATTAATCTAATGGACGACGCTCGCTTTCAATGGCAGTCGCCTTGTCGCTAAGCTAATTAGATTCCCGCCTTAACTGGCGCTGAGTAATTAAAGTGCTAGCCCCAGCGACAGCCTCCTGCCCTCAAAGTGTTAAACTCCGCATGCCGATGACTCACTAAGCGCCAACCGAAAAACTGCTTGCAGAAATTAGCAAGAGGTGACATCGGCTTCAGGTTAGGCGTTAGGTGTCCCAACTGCCACCTGCCTGAAAGAAACTCCATTCGTGGCCGTCGCTGCTGCTGTATCAAAAGGCTCGCTTGTCAGCGCTTAAGCGAATTCCATTATAAACGTTTCCGCTTAGACCGCAGCAAAAACACGGCTCGCATTATGACTTCGCTGCCATACGTCGCGTATACGTAACGTTCGTTCGTACGTTCGTTGTGCTCGTCTAATGGATGACTTCATTTGCAGTAGCAGCAGCAGCAACGGCTGGCTAAGTGCATTTATATATAGCTAGCCTTAAAGGTGGCTTTGATGTTTAGAGTACGGTCCGGGCAGGGGAACAGGCACGGCAACAGGCAGTTGGCAGCTGGCAGCTGGTAGCTGATAGCTGGCGTTCCATCCTGTTGGCCGAGTTTTGCCTGCGACACCTCGTTAAAAGTAACGACACAGCGTGTGGTGTGGCATAGTGTGCTGCAGCCCACAAGGCGTCACTTCACACATTTTCAAACTTCTGTCTGCTTCAACTGCTCTCTCCACACACAGACGGCGCGACGTCTCGCGGCTGTGGCATGCTTTAACTTCTCTCTACACACACACACACACGTGCACTCTATTGGACGTCGCCTGGCCTCGTTTCGGGTAGGCGTGGCTGGCTACCCACTTGAGTTGGCATCTGCATAAACGCAACGCTTCCCTTTGACTCTCCTGTTATTGTTGTTGCTCCGGTAGCTTGTGTTATTATAGCTGCAGCTGCTGCTGCTGCTGCTGCTGCTGCTTGTTGTGGTTGCTACTGCTGCTGCAGCTGCTGTCACGCATTCGAGTTGACAGCCCCGTTGCAACTCCATGCCCTCCATTGTCCTTTGCTCGCCGCCTGCAGGCAGCTTAAACAACTTAAATCCCAGCCAAGTTGACTTTGTTTTAAACGAGCTCAGACATTCCCAGCAATTCGCTGGCAAGCGGCTTAAAGACTTAGCCAAAAACCTCAACACGAACTCAACAGCAGCAGCTCCGGCAATTAATAATACCAACTTTTTACATTTATCCATTCAATGCAGCACACAGATATGATTTGAGGTGGCTCTTCAATTAAAAGTGAATAACAAGCTGGGAACTTTGGGGCATAAATGAGGACAGTTCAAGCAGACTTAAGCAGCTTTGAAATGTGAACTAAAAATGGGCTGGGCATGGGAAATGAAAGTCGTGGTTACTACTTATCGTATATAGAGCTATATTAGTCTTGAAACGAAGCTTTGAAATGTGAAATAAGACAAGGCTAAATAAAATAAATATTATTATTATTTGAGTATTAAATAATACCTTTCAATTCGAGGTGCTAAGTCTAAATCAACTGGCTTAAAATATCTCTAAATGCATTAACTCTATGCTGGCTTATAACTTGGACTTATCACATCAATACTTTTGGTCTCTGTTAGCTTTAAGTTGCATACGATTTGGTCGATTTGAATCATTAAGTATGAATAAGTAACTTTTTAATTAATCTCTAGGACTAGAGGCTTGTGCTGAGTCTTGTAGAAATATCTTAAATCTTTTAAGCTTTGATGTTTCTAGAACCATTCTTGTCTTATACTTTGAATATTTTTATATTTCTGTTATTTACTTTTAATGTTTCTTTTTTAAAAATAACTTTGCCAACTGTTTCTGAGGCTATAAAAAACCCTGTTACACCTGTTTACACTTACAACTATTATAAATACTTGCCACAGCTTTTCAGCTAAACTCCAATGAAGCTTCGATTATATTTCCTCTATCCCCTTTAATGCTGCTTTATATGCTTCTCTTAATATATTCAACTTTGTATATCTCAGCTTGGCGACATGCCTGTCATGTAATTTCCAAAATTAATTGGCCTACAATAAAAGGTTTATCGACAAAGTAATACATATATATATATATATATACATGTCTAGCTGTTGAAATTGACTTTGAAAATTGTTGTCCAGGCATTAACATGAATGCAATTTTCATTCGAGTCGTTCAAATGTAAATTTTATGAAAGCATGAGACGTGCTTACATTGACTTTTTCTCTACATTTGACATTGCTATTTCTAACAGGGGATGTCGAGCTTCCGTGAATGGCTAATAGATACCCTAGGATATGGGGGAGATGCTTAGATTCCAAATTGAGAATTTTTATATTTTCTTTTGATTTAATGAAAATGTAATAATTCATATCAGATTCTAGAAGAAATTGTATAATTTTAAATTAAATTGGGATATGTTTATATTACTTAAGCAATTTGCTGCTAGAATTGGGATTGAATTGAGCAAAATGTAAATATATCTACAGGTCTTTTAACATAAACTCTTGCCTATATTCTACCTTACACTTCCTTCTAATCGAAATACCCCTTAGCTCAGTCTTTTTTACAGGACATAACTGATTTAACAAGTCTCATGGTCGAGGGAGCGCCTGAATCAGCATTAGCCCAAGGGGAATATGCAGCTCTAATCTAAACGAGATACCCCACTCACACCCTTAATGATAGCTCAGCCAACAGCTCAGCTCAGTGCTGAGAATACTCACAGGATGTCCAGCGGCAATTTGACAGAACAATCGCGCAGTGTCGCCGTTGCTGATGCGGATGCCTGATGCTGTTGATGATGCTGCTGTTGCTGCTGGTGCTGCTGCTGCTGCTGTTGTCTCTGGTGGTATTGTTGTGCATGATGATGTTGGTGCAGCTGCTGCTGCTGATGGTGCTGCTGCTGCTGGTGTTGATTATGGCCATGATGTTGATGCTGCAACAGCTGCTGGTACTCGTGCGCCTGCTGATCCGCATCCTGATACGAATGATGATGATGATGCTGCTGCTGCTGCTGCAATGGCTGCTGCTCGCTGTTGATGTTGCTGTTGCTGTTGCTGCTGCTGCTGCTGCTGCTGCCAGTTGCTGCACGTCTCTTGGCGGCAGTCATCAGGCTGACGTTCAATGGAGCCAAAATTATTACCGCTGGCTGTTCGGAGGCGGCGACTAATTGGCCAGCTGCTGGCCGCACGTACGCGGCAGGAAGGCGCCCCAAACGTCTGCTCGCTGCTTTGAGGTCGTTGCCTGGCCTAGGTTGAACTTCAATGAAAGGCTGCTTCCACTGCTGCCCACCGCGCACCAGCAGTGGCTGATTTATGGCAACTGCCGCGCCCACGCCTACTTTTTTCTTTCCCTTCCTGCCCTTTTTTCTTTTTTTGGTCGAGCTCGCTTTTGTGTCCTTAATTAAATTCTCAGCAGCTGCAGCTGCAGTTGCAGTTGCAATCAGTAGCTTTTCCGTTGCAGCACTTAAGGCAGCGGCTGCTTCGCTCAGCTTAAATTTTATTGCATTCGCATATGCAAAAGCTGCACAGGCAGCCAGTTAGATTGATTGATCATCAACATTGTTTTCAGTGTAGGCCCAGCAGCTGCTGCTTTTGTTGCCCATTGCAGCCCCATCAGCTGTAAAAAAGAGGTCAGAGAACATTAGGCATTGTTATATACTGTTTCACTTCGATCAAGAACTAATTCAATACATTAATTAATGTATTTATGCAGAAAAATGTGTATAAATTAACATAAGCACAAAAGCGGGAACTAATACAAGTACGAGTGTGCCAGTCGGGAGTAAACGACTAGCGGATACCCTGAACCCTGCCAAAAGCTGATAGATCAAATATAGTTCTTTGCGCTTATATGAACGGACAGCCGAACATGGCTAGATGGACTCAGCATATCGTCCTCATCATGAATCTTACATATATACCCCATGGGCTCTGCTACACCTTGTTCTGCCAGTTTCACAAACCCAATATACCCGGCAATGCCACTTTGAATATGCTCAGTGTATAAATAGGCCAAATGACTAAAAACCCAACAAATTTGTCTATTCAGTCGCGCTTAATACTCGGATATGCACGCATCGAATTCAACTTTCTCCAACATGTTTGAGTTCCGGCGAGAAGGCAAAGGACTTTGGCTGACCTTACACTCGGATATATACTAATTAGAACAAATTCTCTATATAGATCCCTGGACAGCTCAAGTGTATTTGCTCACGTCGCCCTGGCCTGTGATATGCATCTGTTCAGCATATTTGTTATTCGTCTATAGAATCGGACCCCGATTCATGCAGAATCGCAAGCCGTATAATTTGAAGAACGTAATACTCATCTATAACATCTGCCAGATGATCTATAATGCGACAATGTTTCTTTTGGCAAGTATTCAAACCTCATCAATTCATCAACAACTTTAACTTCTCTTTAAAGATTTTCTATTACATTTTCATCGTTAATGTATACGATAAAAGCTGCATGGAGACCCTTAAGCTGGACAGTCCGATAAAGTCGGTGGAGCGCTGGATTAGCTATGCCTTCTTTATCAACAAGATATTTGATCTGCTGGATACGATATTCTTTGTGCTGCGCAAGAGCTACAAGCAGATCACAGTGCTCCATGTGTACCATCATGCAATGATGGTCTTCTGCATGTATTGGGTAATACGAATGTACGGTGTCGGCGGCCAATACTCCACGATGGGACTATGCAATTCGTTAGTGCACTTCACTATGTACTTCTACTACTTCGTGTCGGGCCTGCGACCGGAAATGAAGGCGAGCTTATGGTGGAAGAAGTATATAACTATCACACAAATTATACAGTTCATGATATATTTAGTTCAAAGCATTATAGTCTTACTATATAATCCCAGCTGCCAATTTCCGTTATTCATGCAATGGCAACAGATATTTCAGTCAACTGTCATGATAGTCATGTTCAGCAATTTCTATTACAAAGCATATGTCAAGCCAAAGAAAAGAACTGAATAAATATATATAAATTATGTATCAAAATCGTTCGCTTATTCTATTATTTTTGTATATAGAAATCGAATTGCATAAAATGACTACCTAAATCGATCGCACATTAACATAGGTCTGATTTAATAGCTAGACTTTAACCTTCTGAACGGAAATTCAGGCCACAGCCTTGAAACTTAAGGCATATAATTGTTTCGTAGTATACCCAAAAAATGTTTTTCTAAATTCAAATTGTGTTAATATTTTTATGAATTTCGGGTAAGTTATGCTAAGTGAAACTTACATATTTCAGTTTTACTTTTATTAAATTAAATTCTTCTCAAATCTAAATTCATATTTATTGGAATATCTGTCTAGTTACAGAAAGAGACTTTTCTATCAATTAAACATTCGTTGCTAATTTCCGGATATCTTCTAGTCGTGCACTCTCCACTACCCAGTGCACTTTCACATTATTTCCCCTCCTTCTGTGCAAATCAATTTAAATTATTTCGGCAACGGAATTTCTTAATGAAATCGTTTATATCTAAAGGCCTTGAACGAATATTATGCGTTCGATAAATGCGAAGCTCAATAATGCTTACAATAAGCTACAAAAATCAAAGAAAAATATTCCAATCTTTGATTTAATTTTTGATTTTTTTTATAATTTTTCACTTACAATTCACTTGGCACACTTTGACACCACGTGTCGTACAAAAAGTCAGGCTTAAGCTGTTTAATGAGGTTTATTGAGAATTGTTTAAATGAATTCGATATACAATATATTCCTCATTAAGTATACAATTAAAAATGTGTTGTTTGACGTCAACATTGAAATACTTGAGCAACACAAAAATTTAGAATGATATGAAAACGATTTGCATTTTAATTACTAGAGGGGCTACAATATAGGATCTAGAAAAAACCAGGAAGAATGGGAATAAGCCATTAAGTCAACAAAATTCTGGAGTACAGCCTCATTCACATTTTGTTTCACATATTTAGTATTGCAAGCAGTGAATTTGGTATATTGCATAAGAAATATCATTCAAGATATTTAAAGTCGGCTATACCTAAAATGTATATATTATGCCTCACCTATATTCTCTTATCGGTCGTCTACCTTTCGTAAACTTCGACATATGTTTTTGAGACTTAGTCGTGGTAAAAAATTCGTAAGCCTTATGTCATCGACATCATTGGATCACAGGAAGTGTGATTATTAAGTTTCGTTTGTTTTTCGATCGTGAACGAGTATTATGCAATCGGTTTTATACGATAACAAATTAAAGAACCCCAATGAATGAATAAAACTAATTTAAAATTTCGACTATATATTTGATATCGAGTTAATCTCTTTTCCTTTTGCGTGCAGCTCTTTAATGTAATCAGTCTTGAATTGCGTGCTGATCTAATCGGAACTACATCGGGAAAAAGAAATTAGAATCATGATGAAATTTCTTGATAGGTTTGAAATTCCACGGGCAGGTAAAAAATTATTACAGAAGCACTCCATATGACAAGGATCTTATACAGTAATACTTATGCAGATCTTGGAACAAAGGAATTCCCATTATTGGACTCGCCTTGGCCAGCGACTCTAATTTGTTTGGGATATTTACTATTCGTGCTAAAGCTCGGTCCATTTTTCATGAAGTATCGCAAGCCGTATAACGTAAAAGCCATAATCCTTGTCTATAATATCCTTCAAGTGATCTACAATGGATTTATCTTTTCTTATGTAAGTATTAATATTATTCAAATTTACATTAGAGCCATTCCATAAGCATTTATTTAAAGGGCTTGTATCGAATCGTCATTAATCCGGTGTATGACTGTAAATGCATGGAAACCCTTCCGCTCAACCATCCGCTAAAGCCCTCCGAGCGCTGGATAACCTACGTTTTCTTTCTGAATAAGTTGCTCGATCTGCTGGATACCGTGTTCTTCGTTTTGCGAAAGAGCTTCAAGCAGATAACCATACTACATATATACCATCATGTCATCATGTTCTATGGCATGTACTGGGTATTGAGAATATACGGAACGGGCGGTCAATACGCCATGATGGGATTTTTAAACTCCTTCGTGCATACAGTGATGTACTCCTACTACTTTATATCGGCTCTTTATCCCGAACTAAAGGGCAGTCTCTGGTGGAAGAAGTACATAACTCGGCTACAATTGTTACAATTTATTTTGCTATTCTTCCAAGCAGCATTTGTGCTCATATTCAATCCGACTTGTGGATTTCCAACTCTACTGCATTATATGCAGCTGGCGGTAGCTATAACTTTTACTGCCATGTTCAGCAACTTTTACTATCATGCTTACATCAAGCCCAAACAAGTAAAAGAGCAGTGAAAAACTTCTTAAAATGTTTTTCCGTATTGAAAGACCTCAACATGAAAATTCTTGAGAATTGCTAGAATTTAAGAATTGGAATAGCATTAAAACAAAGTAAATTTATTATGTATACATAGAAGTTTTCACAATTGTTCAAGGCAGAAAATCGTATCGATTTATTTAAAATAAACAAATATAGAATAGCTATAAAGAAATGCTAGCACTGACCTGCGCAAGGCCCTAAAGTTTCTTTATTATTAAAATTTATTTAAATATTATTAAAATAAATTACATATCGTGCTATCAATCGGCAAGCACATTCATTACGGTTTCAGTAAAAATGAACTGCATTCATTATGTTGTAAAATTAAATGTTTCCGGTTAAATTTTAAGAATGTTTCGGCATTTCTGATCTGTAAAACATATGCATAATTAAGTCATAATTTAACCTCATTTAAATTGAAACAACAATTAATGAATATGAAGTAAAAGCGCACAACTTGGACACACCTTCGTTAATGCTTCAATCGATCTATAGCCATACAATTTGTTTCTATTCAGCTCGGCTTTACTCTGCTTCAAATAAAACAAAATGGGGCTCTGTTGAATTTCGTGAATTATTTTATATATAAAATTAAAAGAAAAATTTCAAACAATTTGTCACAAATTCAAGTGTGAATCTCTGTGTAAACTACAAAATTGATTATTAGATCTAACTATGTCCGTTAAGCTGTGCATTCGTCCATTATTTCAACTTTTCGTATATATGAACAATTGATCTCGGAGCTTATGCGAGTTAGAGACTTATAATTCTCACGAAGCTTATTTAAAATGATTGAAAACTGTTCCCTTTTCATGAAATCGAACAATTACGTTATCGAGCTTTATTTATACGAGCTTATCGTGCTTATCGTGTGGAAAGTATCGTTTGCAGTTCCAAGCTTAGGCAATTTTCTGTTCATGTGCACACATATATTCATATATAATTCAATTAATAGAATCGCAATTCTCATTGTATTGCTTTGGTATTTATTTTTGCATTTTTCACTTCATTTACAATGGTTATAATGGCGCTGCAGACTGAGACGTCGGCAAAAATGTCATCTCCTAGTTGACTCACGGGTTTGAATCTTGAAAAAGATAACTTTTTTTTTAGTGAGCTCGTTTGCCAACTAGAGAGACTAGGCAGGCAAGTGGTCGCGGAGACGCAGGTTCGATTCTAGGCAAAGACGAATTTATTTTTTTTTTAAAACTAATTGCTTTTCTTAGTGGTAAAATTACAAATTAATTGGGAAGATGCGAGTTCGAATCAAAGTTCAGAAATTTGTTTTTATCAATTTAGCAACGTGTAAAGCGTGAACGAGTATTAAGAAGTCGGTTGCACGCAAGTAATTTGATTTGCTAAAATTTTGAATAATCACAGGGTTTTACGCCTATATAGATATACACATTTGTATATATATTTAAGTATATATATTACTATATAGATATATAGAAACTCTATATACCACCCAGTATATACGATATGTAAAATAAAGCGCTATCTTTTCCTTAATAAAAACGACTATTTGCAGACCTTGCATGACCGTGAAGTAACTTGCAAGAACCTGTTGCAGAACTTTGATTGCGTCTATGCCTTTTCTATTGACTCAGTCTTGAATTTCGTTCGGATCTAATCACAACAAATTCCGGAAAAGCTCCAAATTCCGATCACGATGTCTTTCCTTAGTTATTTTGAAGTTCCACGAGCAGGTATGACTTGTAATGTAACACAGGTCAGCAAATCGGAATCTGAAACTAGATGAGCGAGCTCTAATTTGGCAACTTCAAACGTAGAGGCGTGTTGGCCTGTGTAATCCATACAAATGATACAAATTCTTAACAGTATACTTATGCAGATCCCGGAACCAAGGAATTCCTACTGTTCAACTCACCATGGCCAGTCGTGATAATTTCATTATCATATATAATATTTGTATTGAAGCTTGGACCAATTTTCATGAAGAATCGACCGCCATATAACGTTAAAACTTTAATGCTTGTCTATAACATCGTTCAAGTGATCTACAATGCCCTAATGTTTTGCTATGTGAGTATCGGCCGCAGCCAAAGTCATGTTCGAGCAATTATATATAGCAAATAATCTCTTACAGGGGATATACTATGTCATCATTAATCCTGCGTACGATAATAAATGCATGCATACCTTCCCGCTCGATCATCCGCTGAAGACTCGTGAACGCTGGATAACATATATCTTCTTTTTGAACAAGATGCTCGATCTGCTGGACACCGTGTTCTTCGTGTTGCGCAAAAGCTTCAAGCAAATAACTGTACTCCATACATACCATCATATCAATATGTTCTTTTTCATGTACTGGGTAGTAAGAGTCTACGGAACGGGCGGTCAATACGCCATGATGGGATTTTTAAACTCCTTCGTGCATACCGTGATGTACTCCTACTACTTTATATCGGCTCTTTATCCCGAACTAAAGGGCAGTCTCTGGTGGAAGAAGTACATAACTCGGCTACAATTGTTACAATTTGTTTTGCTGTTCTTCCAAGCAGTATTTGTGCTCATATTCAATCCGACTTGCAAATTTCCAATTATTATGCAATTTATGCAGATAGCTCAGAGTACAATATTCGCCGTGATGTTTGGCAAATTTTACTATAAGACTTACGTAAAGTCCAAAGAACAGAAAACACAGTAAACAATTTGTAATTTATCTAATATTGCTTTAAAACCCCAATATTAGATCTAAAATATATAATTGCGAAATATAAACAATGTACAGAGTGTATTTAAGATTTAGAGAAAAACTGTTTGCCTATTCTGCATTTTCCAACACTGTACATAATTCTTAATGGTTTGATTCAAGTGAAAAAGTTTTTGAGCTTTGAGCGTTTTGAGCTCAGCTTAAAGAGCTGATCTGGAAATTTTATATGTAGGTTCTCCTACAGAAGAGCTTAGTTCAAATCGCTAAAATGGTCAGAAAAATGTATAGACTTAGAGGCTCTAGCTCGATAAATAAGCAGAGATACTCTCATATTAATGTCATGTCATAATTGACCACATCTCTGTTCATTTGAAGAGCTAAATTCTCTAAATTTTTCATATATATATATATTTAAAATATAAATCAAGGACATCCCTTAAGTAAAACATCAATTATCATTGATATTATATATATATATATATATATATATATATATATATTTATTTATTTATTTATTTATATATAAGTAAATAAGATTTTGAGGAATATATTAATTATATTCTTTTTTTCATAGGGTATCTGTCAACAAAATTTACTTGCAAATAGTTAATCAATGCATGACTTAAATTTTTTTCCATTTGAATATCACTGCCCTATAAAATTTGGATATTTGAATTAGCTAATTAAAGATGTAACGCATAGTTGAAGACATATATCAAATCATAAATTATCAATTAACTAAGCTTGCGTTACGGATTTTCCAAGTCTCGAATTTAAGACTCAATCAACTTCTTTGGTAGAGCATTCAATTGTCGTGCAGTTTTGGTCTAATGTCGAATTTTGTATAATTCAGTTCTACATACTCATTTGCAGCATTTAAGTCGCTGTTGCTGGGTGTTGATTTCTATTTTGAAGTCGCAGTTGAAGCGCGCAAGTCACTGAGTTTTCCGAAAGAAACGTGTAGAGCTGTGGAATATAGTTCAGCAAAATGGGTATCGACTTAATCGAAGTTTGGAATAGACCTCCACCAGGTGCAACAAACAATTTTCTTTGTTTCTGTGCCTAATTTAACCATTTAAATATTTTTGTTTTTGAATAGATCCTGTCCTGGTCAGTTCCATGACGTTGGTGAACTCGCCATGGACTGTGACATTTATTTTGGTCGGCTATTTAGTATTTGTACTGAAGCTGGGAAAAAGCTTTATGGAGCACCGCAATCCGTACAATCTAAAGAACGTAATGTTGGTCTATAACGTGGGACAGGTGATCTTCAATTTCGTATTGTTTGTTTATGTACGTATTGGGAGTGACTTGCTGATTTGATAAGTTATTAAGTTGCATGTTGCAGGGACTCGATATGATCCTCCTCAATCCCGTTTACAATCTACATTGCATGGAACGTCTCCCACTTGATCACCCCTCAAAGAGTACCGAGCGTACGCTGGTTTATTTGTACCTATTGAACAAGATCCTTGACCTGATGGACACGGTGTTCTTTGTGCTGCGCAAGAGTTATAAGCAGATCACATTTCTGCATGTCTACCATCATGTGATGATGGTTTATTCCACATTCTGGGTATTCCGTCTATACGGCGGCTCTGGGCAATTTCATGTGATGGGAACATTGAATACCTTTGTCCATAGCGTTATGTACTCCTACTACTTTATATCCGCCTTGAATACGAATCTTAAGGACAATCTCTGGTGGAAGAAGTATATTACCATAATTCAGTTAATTCAATTTGCCATTGTACTTGTTCAGTCGTTGATTGTTCTCATCTTCAATCCGAGCTGCCAGTTTCCCATCTTTATGCAGTATATGCAACTCTTTCAGGCAATAGTCATGCTAGTTTTGTTTAGTAAATTTTACTTCAATTCCTACATTAGGCCAAAATCGAAGAAAAATCTATAGAAATTAAATTGTTTTTTATATTAAAGAATCTGAATGGAATAAAAGAATATGACTTAAGCGTGGCATTCTTCAGACTTTTATATTCATTTATATTATTGTGTAATCAGATGTGGTATCTGAGCTAAACAACACAACAATATTCGTACTACTTGTATGGATTGGACTCTCTGCAACCTTGAGTCTGAACTTGAACACGAACAGAGGCAGAAGTAACTAACGCATATTGTGCTTAATTGGGTTAAGGGAATATCTAATTTCGATTAGATTTCTGTGCGCATCTTATAAATATCAATGATCCGTAATCGCATAAAGCTTTTGTTCAAATTTCTCTATTCGTCTATACCTTCTTCAAAAGCTTTAATTATTCGTATTCTGTGCCAATTCTGTCTCGCCTTTTCAGCTCTTTTCAGTGTAACGCCGGACTACAAAAAATCAATTGAAGTAGATTTTCAATGCATTTGACATTCGCGTTCATTCGCAAATCGTATTTCAAGCTCAATCGACGAAAAGTGCTTTTCAACCATGCTCAGCATTTTTAATATACCATCACCTGGTAGAGTAAATAATATATATCTATATATACGGAGTGCAAAGAGCTGAATCAGATCTATCAATTACATATATATTTCTGCAGATCCCCATCCCTTGCCATTGACAGATTCACCATGGCCGATCTTTCTGATACTCACAAGCTATTTTATATTCGTCTTAAAAGTGGGTAAGATCTATATGCGAAATCGAGAACCGTACGATTTGACGAAAGTGCTACGCGTCTACAATCTTGGCCAGGTGGCATACAACCTCATCGTCTTTGCTGTTGTCAGTAAACAAAGCTAACGTCAGATGGGATTTAAAGGAAGCTTGTTTAATGCTCTTCTTCTTGTTTCGCATTTTAGACATTCTACTTTTTGATCATTGAAGGCATTTGCAATCTGCACTGCATGGAAACCTTTCCCTTTGGGCATCAGCACAAAAACGTGGAGCGCTACCTCCACTATGCCTACTACATCAATAAGATAATTGATCTGCTGGACACGATATTCTTTGTGCTGCGCAAGAGCTACAAGCAGATCACATTTCTGCATCTCTATCATCACGGGATAATGTTCCTAGGATGCTATTTGGTTATGCGATTCCATGGCACCGGTGGTCACTTCAACGTCCTGGGCCTACTCAACACTTTCGTGCATGCCATCATGTATTTCTACTACTTCCTGTCGGCGTACTATCCGGGCGTCAAGTCGAACATTTGGTGGAAGAAGTATATAACGATAGTACAACTCGTACAGTTCGTATTGCTCTTCTCCTATTCGGCGTATGTGCTGATCTTTGCCGAGAATTGCAACTTCCCCAAAGGTTTGATAATGTTACTAGGTTTTCAGGCCATGCTCATGATGTATATGTTTGGCAATTTCTATGTCAAGACCTATACAAAGATACCAAAGAAGAAACACCTGCGACCCAAGCAGGGCTAGTCATAATGAACAAATTTTTGTTTTGTTCTGCTTGGAAATGTAAATAAAGTCGAATTGAAATGAAATGAACATTTTGTTGTGTCTTCTTTCAGTTACCTAATGACCAAAGGCCCGTTGTGTGATCTAGATTCTAAATACACAATGATTTGCAATTCATGTGTGCACCATACGCGTTGCATTGGGCCAATCGAAGGGGCAAACTAGGGGCGACTGATTCGCAATTTATTAAGACGCCGCCACGTTACAAATGGCTGAGAAAAGTAGCAGAAAATGCTGTAGAAATGGCACCAACAGCTTGAGAAGTAGAAATTGCTAGCCGGAAAAACAGCTGTAGGCAATCAAACATGCACACATACGCACACAAATACACACACACACACACAGAGAGCACATTGTTAGCTACACTTGATAAGCATGATTCAAGTCGAGTGGGAAATCCAAAAAACACTCGCAAAGTAACGATGTGCAGTGAATGTCTGCACACACACATACACTCACACACACACTCACTCACACACTCACACACTCACACACTCACACACACATGCTCACACACATAACAAGCTGACAGTTTCCGCTTGATGTTCGAAATGCATAAAGAAGAGAGCTTAAAAGGAGAGTGCTTGACTACAAAATACCCTGCGTGCAGCTTATAGAGTGATAGAGTTTTATAAGCCATTCAATTGATTTCTGAAAGTCAATGTGCTAGACTGAAAGATACCCTGTTTAAAGCTTATAATGAAATATGTTTTTGACAGAGCATGAAACAGACTGCTTTAAGCTTATAGAGCAAAGTTTTAGAAGTGAATAAAAATTTGTGTAAAAAGTCGATGCCATCTTTACCAGTTAATTAGACTGAATTAATACTTAAATTCATATCACAGTCTCAACTTTTAACCAAAGGCAATTTAACGCCTAGAAATTCTCACAACTTTCAAAATGAATAGCAATTCAAATACTCAACAAAATACGTAGAAGGCAAAGCCTGAGCTTACATCAAGACATAAAAATCAATCGACCCCTTTGGCAAGCACGTCCACAGGGTATAAATAGCAACTGATAAGACAGCCGGCAGCGTTATAACTGCAGTTCTATCCAAACTGTGCTGTGTTGCACGCCAAGCTAAGCCAAGACAAGCTGCATTCGTTGCCCAAACGAAGTCGAACACTTTAAAGTGGGTTTGTGTGTTTGTCTTTTCGTTGCTAACAACAGCTGCAACAATTGCGGCAAATATTGCAAATGGCAATTGAAAAACAAAAGTCTCTCGGGACAGCAACCGAAATCCTTTTCCATGTACTTTCACACTTTATGCGCTTAACAAAGACGCGATGACAAGATGAAAAAGAAACAGCTAAAGAGAAGGGGAACACACACAGAGGCAAACCGCAACGAGGTCAAGAGCATGCACAAGGATAGAGAACATGGACAGGCTTGTTAAATAGTGGGCACGGAGACAGGGTAGTCTAAGGAGCACAAAATTGGCTGTAAAATGAACGACGCACTGAGAGGGGATAGCGGGAGGGTTATGGCAGAGGTTGAGTTGCCACTAAGTTTTATCTTTTGTCTGTGAGTGTGTGCACATTTGAGACAAAGTCAAATGGAAATCTGCATAAAACCCTTCAAGCTGCATTGATACGAGCAGCAGGCGAGGCATTCGATTGCACAGTCTTGAACGAGAGCTGGGCGAAAGCCATAGAAAAGTTTCCTTTCAATTGCACAAGCAAAACGCGCATCCAAAGCAACTGCACAAATATATATATATAGTTATATATATGGATTTAAAAGCGCTTTTCAGCTCCTTAAACTTAATAGGATTTTGCTTAAAAAAATAAACTTTTAAAACCAAAACATTTGCAGCACAAAAGACAGCGTAGATAGAGAAGGAGCCAGAGAGGGGGAAAAGAGAGTGCACATAATTGAAATTAATATGCAGAAACATAAATTCCATTTAGAGTTCAACTAGCTGGCTCAATTAGGATTTTTGCAACCATATATGCTGACACATATATATGCACATCTGTGTGACCCGTTAGCTTTGCTTGCGCCAGACTTGCTGCAGCCACGCTGGCAACTTGTGCCATAATTTACACTCTATCGAACGATAACAAACAACCTGCATAATGTATGGCGCTTTATAAACTCCCAACAGCGGAGGCGTGGTCAATGGGGGCAGAGAAAACGAGAGAAGAGGTATCGGAGGCTATAGAGAGGTTTGGCTAGTGAAGCACAATGTTGTTATTGAACGATGGGTTCACAAAGTGGCACAAACAGCGCAGGAAGATGTGCTGCGTTGGTATGTGTGTGTGTGTGTGTGTGTTTGGCACAAACTATAAAATACTTGCACACTCGCTGCTGCATTATCCTTGAATGCCAGCCAAAAGTGCATGAAAAACACTGTCACTAACGGTTATACAGGTGCGAGAGTGTTGCGAGGACGCCACGAGGGCAGATCTTGATTCTTGTTTCGATTATTAATGAAAAAGTAAAGCAGAAAGAGTTGTGAGTTGGCTCAAGTTTAAGCTCTCTTACTATTCTAAGTACAGTTAATACATACATACTAAAGAAATGTATATATTAGTTGAGTATATAAATGAGTTTGACTTTTATATAGATATTCATTAAGTCTGGAGTTGACTTCAGTTTAGCTGTTCTTTTTTTTTGTTCTTACAGCAGCTTTTAGAGCAGCCCTCGACATTAAAAGTATTGCTAAAGAACTACTCCTGACTCTTACTCTACCGAAAAGTAAGACTAACTTTAATTGACATTCTTCCCTCTTCTAAACTACACTAGTGAGCAACTTTAGAAGCCACCCTCGCTAACTAACGTTAGCTGTCCACGCCAACCTTTAGGACTGGCTCATGCCAGGTTAGTGCTCCATGTGTTTTGCAGTTAATTTGCGCATTCACGCTTCATTGTCTTTGGCCTTCGTGGAAGTTGTGAGCGTGTTAGACTAAGAGTATTACTAAGAGTATTAGTTATAGTCTGCTGGCATTTAATGGACAGCTTGGCTCGACCCCTCGGCTTAAGCTCAAGCAATTGGTTATTCATGCTGATGGCGGCCCCAAACGTTTTAAAAGGCAAGCATTTGCATTCAAATGTTCATTGCAGCACTAAATATGGAACGTATACGTAATGAGTATTACGTATACGCAACGTATACGCAAACTCATCGCATGCATGTGCAATCGTGTTTTGCTGGCATAATAAAATTTTAATTCGCAACGATTGATGGGCTGCACACGCATCAATGGCTGATCCTAAATCCTAAATGACAACAGCAACAACAGCAAAAGTCGCCAAGAGAGCAAAGTCTGAGGCAGGCAGCACATTAAATTTTATATGCCACACAGCACTTATTTGCATACACACACACGCGCACACACACGCACCCTCACACTTATTGGATGTGTGTATAAAGCTGTAACATTGATTGGATTTGTTTGAGCTTTGCAACAGCACAGAAAAAGGGAGACAGACCAAGGCGGGGGCTGTGCCTCATGGGTTAAGTTTAAGTGCCTGGCATTTGGCAAATGCCATAGAAGCTCTCGTGCAGCCTGTAGCTTACACACGCACACACACACTCATACATTCATACACTCAAACATTATGTGTAATATTTTCTCATTTGCTCGACCAAAATTGCGGCTGCATCGTTTAATTTAATGCCCCTTAATTACGCTCCTATATATTCATCTCTCACACTAGACCACGTCTTTTGCCTAATGAAATGGAATTGAGCGCTGAGCAGCTGCCACTCTCGTTCCCAAAACATCAACTAAATACATACACTAAGCACAACTCCAACTAAAGTTAAGTTAAGCCTAAAGCTAAGGTCGTACAGCTTAATTATTTAGAATTGTAAATAAGTGCAGCATGTGCGCCTAATTGACAGCAAGCATTTGTTTCTGCAGGTTAGTTTAATAGACACAGCCATCGACTGCTGGACTTTCAGCAGACTTAAATGCTTGCTGACCTATATATGTATATGACCTTTGAAATTGATTTGTAGTGGATTTAACTTTAGATTTGATTACTTAATGATATTTGTGCAGTTAGAGTTTAGGTATCTATGTTATGAATTAAAGTTTCTTCAACATTCAGATTGGCTATAGACAAATGCTCAACTTAAAGTCATATACAAAATCTTTTTGGCTTACTTTAATCTATGAAAATCGCATAGAAAGGCAACATATGTTGGAAATATAAGAAACTTAATGAGGAAATCATAGGGGATAAAAGAAATAGCAAGAGCTAAAAGAGACGCAGCGAGAGGAGAAAGAAATAAAGAGAAGAGCGAAAAAGAGGAGAGTGCAGAAAGAAGACCAAAGAATAGAGAAGAAACAGAAAACACGGAGCGTCAGTGAGATTCAATGTGAAAGAATTAAAATTCAGAAAGCAAGAGAAGAGATTAAAAACAATAGCGAAAGAATAAGCGCGACGGAGCCAGATAGAATATAAAAAATCGCATTATATTCATCTGATTAAAAGCTAGAACTACTCACATTCAACTTGTGTAAACAAATGGCTTCGCCTTTCTTTTGCACACAAAAAGTAATTGACGTCATTGAGTATAATTAAACAAAAGTTAAATGCCTTAAACTCAATTAAAATGAAGTCTATGAAAATCGCATAGAAGAGCATTTAACTGCACTTAACCATAAATTCAATTCAATTATGCAGTTATTACTGAATAAAACAGAGAAATAAAAACAATACACAATGCGCAAAACAATTTAACGATGTGTATCATGGTCAACATCCCTTGGCCCTCAACCATACAGTTCACTCAGCAACCTCTGCGAATCAACAGTGTTCTGCTTTTTCAGTTTGCGTTGTTTATGCTTTAAACATGTGACTAAATAATGTTCTTTGGTTGACTATTTGTGAAATGTAAATATTGCATGCGAGCAAATAAACAAATAGACAACAAGTAAAACTGGGCAGGTCATTGGAGAGCGACCTAATGATACCCTATAGATATTTAAACGGAGCATGAAATAAATAAAAAAAACTGTATAAGAATAGAATGTATAAAAGAGAAGACTAGATGAGCTGAGAAACAAAGATAGCTATAAATATATATATATATATATATATATATATATTCATTTATATATATATATATTACTTATATAGCTTTTATATATAACACCCATTGTACAGAGTGTCATTCCCTTTCCCATATAGTACAATTTATATAGTGTGACGCCTCCTTCATTATAGTTTGTAAACCTTGAAGCTATTAAAAGGCGTGGAAGACGCTTTAAAGTAACAAGTCGATAAGTCTGTCTGTCCGTGACTTAAATAACAGCACTTCTCACAGTTCAGGGTATTTCCTAGTCAGTCACGTCCCACTAGAGCAAGCACCCTTTCACATGAACAAACATTGGTTTTGTGAAAAGGAATGGAAGAAGCAAAAGAAGGCGTGGAAGACACCTCAAAGTTAGAAGTCAATAAGGTCATATCCGTTTATGCATGATTGAAATAACAGCATTTGCCAGAGTTCAGGGTATTTCTTAGTCGAGCACTTTCGACTAGAACACTCTTACTTGTCATTGGCACTCATTATATATAGCAACTGAGTATACCTTTCACATGAACGGCAATTTACGTGGTATACCCCTTCTCATTATGATTTTTAATATAGACTCACAAACACGCACACATAAAGACAACTGTAAATTGTAATTAATCAGCATTGTTTTAACTACTGACAAAATTAATTATAATTTAAATGCCATAAATATCGACAATGAAGCTGAATTCCTTGTTGCGCTGACTCTTAAAGTAGATTTTGGCAAAGTTGGCATTGGGTCCGCCAGCCTCGAGTCGAGCATAGCCGCCGTTGCCATTCTTGATCTGATCGGTGATCACAATTTGCGTGATGAGACGCTGAGTGCCCTAGTGAGAAAAATCAGATTTCAATTAGAAAATCAATGGCAAAAAACTCGAGTGAAGCAACGCACAACTTGTTCGAATTTATAGGTGCGCGTGACAATGCGTAAGAATTTCGATTTCTCTGAGATAATGACTCGCTCCAGATGCATGTCCCGGAAGACACGACTGCCCCACGTAATGCTATGACTCTGATTTGTGCCCGCGGCCCGGCCGACAGCAACCAGCGCGAATAGCACCAACAATGCTAAGCAAACGACTTTCATGCTGTTGTGCACAATTAATTATCACGTTTACGTATGAATTTATCGCAGTTATATACGTCCCACAAACAATGGCCCCGAAAATGTGTTTGCATTGTAAGCAAGCTTCACTTGTTGTCGGATTCTCATTAATGGCCACAGCTGGCATGCCAATCCACGAAAACCCCACCACATAACGCACCTGTGCTCAGGCAGACATACATATACTATAAATACCTATATGGAAGTACAACTGTGTCTTTGGATGTGCAACTTGAGGAAAAGTTTTGGAACAACTGTGTACAATAAACAGGCAACAATGCACGCTGCAAAGTCAATGCGAATGTCAGGGGCAGCTAGCTAAATTTATCTATCAAGCAGCAAAGGAAAATACGTAAAAAATGAAGGAAAGCTGAGAGAAGAGAAAAAAATCGGCAAATGAAACGAGAATTCCTCACAGCACATTAAACATGCAAATTTCGAAATGGATTACACATGAATACCTAAAATGTTTAGCTGGGGTCCAGGGGCCAACTCAGGGATCACAGCAAATAGAACGAGTGAGGTAGGGGAGAGGGAGAGAAGGAGACACGGAGACGTTCTTGCTTGCAGTTGTGGGCGTGTTGCTTTAAACTTGCTTTAAGCAAAATATTTATTTAATTTTTGTTAACTACCCCTCGCACACTTCCACACACACACACACGCCCACACATTGCACAGATCCAATTTACTCAAGTACAAAGACCCTGTCGCGTATATTGTTGAAATTTTATTGTGCAAACATGAGAGTGTACAAAATTTATGTGTGTGTGTGTGTGGGTGTGTGGTTCAGCTTTATGGTTGCCACGTTGGTTTTGTTTCTCATTTAAAGTGTGTGTGTGGGTGTATGCATAAACAAACTCTAAGCTTGCGAAGCGTTGTTAAGTTGTGCCAATAGATATACATACACATACACATACCTATATATATGTGTATATACATGTTTCTGCGCACCGCAAAAATAAAAACGATTTTTGCCAAACAAATCAACTAGACAACAGCAGCGTCGTAACAAATCACAAGTACGAAATCATTAAATTAAACCGAAAACACAGCTGAGATACCCTATACGTTTATTGGAGTTAAGTAACTTTAGACCTGGTATACTTAGTATATGAGAGAGAGAGAGAGAGAAATACAGCGACACAATTCAGATAAGTAATACTCATTCAACAGCTACGAGGGTTTGACGTACCTATGGCAGCTTTATCCAGAACTCATTGGGAATTCTAAGAACATTTCTGCAGTTGGCAGATTTTTTAAATATTAACTGTTCATTTGTGTGCAAAGCTGTAAGTATATGCTAGACGAAATTTAGTTAAAAATCATAACAATTTTTAAAAATATTCTATTATCTGTGATCCGTTCATATACGACAAGTTGAGTAGGTTTAAAAGTGTTTTGCGCATTGGAGAAAACGTTGACACAAGTGTAAAATATTTAAGGGGAATTATTGTTATTATTTAGAAGAAAAGTAAAGTTTGATTATTAGATTATGGCTTAAGCATATTTAAAGTGAAGATAAAGTTTTCTATCTTAATATTCCTCATGGTTTTTATTATGTAAATTGTAATACATTGAGAGCCGCACTTAATATGTAAACAAAACAGTTAACAATAAGCTCTAAGCTCAATCCCAATCACAATTACAATCACAGCTTGAAAGCACAAAACTGCAATTAGCCAGGCAACTCGACAGCTTTATGATGTGGCCACTTTAAAGCAGCTGAAGGCAGGCTTTTAGTGCCATGTGCTACAACTTAAATTCAAGCCAACAACAAAAATGTTCGTTGTTGGACCCGAGCACACGCTGGCAATTGTCAGCACACAAAAGAAATTTTATGCATAGGTGGGCAATAAAAAGGACACAAATCGTAACAGAAGCGAACGACCACAGAGGGCGGTCATAAATATTTGAATTGTCCGTTGTCTATTTGTCTATTTATTGTTGCTGTTGCTGTTGATATTTATATACGTATGCAGATCGAGATAAGAGAAATAAGAAATATTTATGTGTGTCTCATTTGAATGATGCATCCATGCAGCTGACATTTGAAACCACATGTCTATTGATAACATATTTATTTTGTATTTGCTTTGAGATTTGAAACGTGTGTATATCTATCTCTCTCTCTCTCTCTCGCTGTCTGTTTGATAGCTTTGACTATAGGCTATGGCACTTATGCCTCAAGCGATTTAAATAAATTTTAATTAAAGCAAATGACACTTGAAACAGAACACGCATTGCCAGCACACTAGACAGAGACAGCAACAGTAATTACAGATTGAAATTGAGTGGAAGTGAGAGGCAGACAGGGAGCATAGATGTAGTACAGAGAGAGACAGTGTGAGTTACGTGCTGTTTGTGCATGAAATCAAGTGCTGTTGCTCTTCGCTGTTGTTGTTGCACTAGAGTGTACACACACACACACACCAAATTTAACAGCCATACACACACATACATTCGCCATGCTCGTGACAAGCTGAGACAAAATAAACAAACAAACAGGACACAACTTCATTTGATTAGGTTAGCAACAGGCGAGCAAAAGCCAGACACTGTGCGCTAGAGAGAGAGAGCTATATATAAAGAGTTGGAGAGAGAGCGAAGGCGTGAGAGGCCGAGCTAGGTAGATATTAAATCACTATCGCGCCCGCAGCAGTTTTCACGCTAGAAAATTGGCTACACATACAGGAACACGCACACACATTAAAAGGCAGAGAGAGAGAGGAAGAGAGAGAGTAGGCGTAGAGCGAGTTAGACACTGCAGACTATTAGCAAACAGAGAAGCAGCATACAAAATGTGACGCTGGACAAATGAATAAAAGTTGCTTCTACTGAATTGTAATTAGATAGCAGACCCTACTCAGCAAGCCCAATCACACGCCTACAACTAATACACACACACAAATACACGTATATCAGAGAGCACCCCAGCGGCATGGCTTTAATAGCAGTTATTAGCCACAAATGTGGCTTTTGGGCAGCTAAGCAGCACGAAATTAGACGGCTTTCGTTTCTATAATCTGTGCGGTGTTTGTCATATTTGTTGCTTTTTTACTAAGTGTGCCACACGCCACACACATACACAAGGAGTGGGTGAGTATGGCAGCGGAAGGACAAAATCCACTTGTTTCAGTCGACTCATCGCAAGCCCCGCAGCTAACAGCAAAAAACCTTCTTCAATGCCATTAGACGTCATTGTATTTAGCTGTGGTTGGGCAGCAGCCACGTCTTTGACAATATCCGAAACTTGAACGACACTTGCCACTAGCGTTGAGTGTGGGCGAACGGGCGTGTGGGCGTGGCGGAGCGCGTTAGCTGTGCTGCAAATAAATGCCATTTAAGGCCTTAGCATGCTAAACGACATTAACGTGACACCCAAGTGTCAGTTAACGCCTGTCACATACAACATACAACAACAACAGCAACAACAGCAAGAGCAACAGAAACAGCAACAAAATTGTGTACGCAACGCCAAGTTTTTGCCACTTCACACAGCATTACGCATACGCCGCTTGAGCCGCAGCCAGAAAAAACAGATTCAAGAACAATTACGCTACACATTTGTTGGCTTTGCGGTTTTTAGCCAACAGATGTGAACAACTAGCAAATACCCTGTTAATAATATAAAAATATTTATAACAATATAAAGTCAAAATTTAAAAAAGTTGAATAAATTTCTAAGCTGTTATATATATATTAATTTTCTAAATTAAATATATTTTAAAATATTAATACAAAAACTATTTTAAAAAAACAGAACAAAAGAACTTTTTATTATTTTTTTAATATATATTTAAATATATATTTAAATAAGAAAAATTAAAATAAAATATACCAATATATATCAGACTTTTCTCTAAAACGCTATCAGAATTACAAAAAAAAATTAAAAAATTTTACAAGATAAATTAATGATTCAAACTTAAGGTTTTCACTGAATTTAAAATTTTACATGATATATTTATATACATTCAATGTAATCTAGTATATTTAGTAGTATATTTTTAATTTCTTTCAAAAGGCAAAGTTTAATTTGTTTTAGGCTTTACAATATTCTAGGAAATTGTCAACAAAGTTTTCTTTCAGTATTTTTTATCAAATTGAAATTCCCTTTTGGCCTTTTGCTGTTAGCACACATATGTATAATAATGTCCCCTCACTTTTAACATTTGAAGCATTTTAGTTTGTCGCAATTCTCTAAAGAACTCTAGTTTGATGCGAGCGCAAATAAAAAGTTGGTATTGTAACAATTGTTGCCCAGTTCCGACATCTCACTTGTGAAAAGGGGTTTTTATGTTCTTCTGCTTCTGCTTTTTCTTGGTTGTTTTGCGGTCCGAGTGGCTTATGGCCCGCACTGTCACTGTGCATACAAATGCTGGATTGCAAGTAAATTGCAACAAATGTTGCACTTTGCACCACAGTCGTGGGCATGGCGTGGAATGGTGTGGTGCACCAGGCACCCGCAGCCGCGGACCCGTGACAGTTTCAATGAATGCGAAATGCGAAATCACAGTTGTGCCACAAAATCTTGACAACTGCAGCAGCTGCTACTGCTTCTCGGCATGCAAATTGGCCTTTTGGCTTTCGTTCTTCAGCTGGAACTGGTTCTGCCTGTTGATAAGACGGCAAATAAGTTGCCAACACTTCCGAGACAATTGCCGACTCTGCACCTTTCTCTTCTCGCTATGTAGAAAGCGAACAAGAAGTAGAAGAAGAAAACTTGTCGACAAACAATGAAAATTACTTTTCATATTTAATTGCCTGGCAAAGGCAACGGACTCGAGCAACAGTGCCACAGAAAGCAAACAAAAGTGTCATATGATATTAAAGAGAACTTAAAGTTGAAATGGCAATTGGCATGCCATATACCGCTTGCCGCATGCCACATGCCAGCTGTGTCAACTATGCTGCAACACAAACACGAAAAGGCGCAAGCACTTCAAACTCTTGAGTTGACTTCAACTTGGCCAAAAATTAGACGTGCTAAGCAAGTAATGGAGACAGCAAATGCTTATTATTTGCATAAAACTAACACACATACAAGACACACACACACACACATCAAGCAGCCATGTCACAGGTAAACTCACATAGTCTTTGGGGCGTAAAAATGCAAATTTTCGTTGCAAATTTAAATGTCACCTAACAATTGAGTTGTTAAACTCACATTAAGAGCACGAAATGCTTGTCAGCGCAGCACCAGCAGCAGCAGCATACTTGCCACATTCCACATGCAGCTGCTGAGAAAAACAAAAGCAATACGTTACACATACGCAGCGTGGTACGTGACAAAGTAAAAACAATTTAGGGAAAACTTATGACAAGGCAGCTGCAGCTGCAGCTGAAAAACAATTAGAATCGAAAATATTTATTAAATCTGCTTTACACATTCATTCTGATGTGAGAAACGAAATTAAGTCAATTCAAATTAAATATATATATTCTTGATAAATTACAATTATTTTAAAGTTTTATCTAAATTATTTATTGTATTTTTGACTATTTTTTGGAAAGAAAAAAAGAGAGTTTTTATGAACTTTATTTGATATTATTTTATTATATGGAAACAAATGCATAAATCTGAAATGTGCTTATGGAAATTGTATTTCGAATTGAATTTGAAATTGAATTGCGTTATGAATTATAAATTTTTAATTCTAGACCAAAAATTAGTTTTATGAATTTTTTTAGCACAAAGCAAACTAGGCTTAAAGCAATAGCAATCTCAAATAAATTGTTTAAGAATAACATTTTTATAATTTGAGGAGTTTTTTCTTTGTAAACACAACTAGAAAAAGCATGCATACATTTAATTGGTTGATCTGCTTAATGAGCCAAAGATAACTAACTCTAAGAGTTGGCTTAGCCTTTTGTCTACTATGTAATTTTCAACAAAACCAATATACCCTGAATACTCACTTTCAACGGATTCGGGGTACGAAAAGGTTCGCTTAATTAGTTATCATCAGTAGTAGATTATTATCTTTAGATTATATAGACAATTTCTAGTAAAATAATTGTTTAACCCTATTATTTATAGCTCAGTTCAATTGATTTTGCTTTAGTTCAAGTTTCCTTCCCCAAAAATCCATTTCTACATATATATCATGCTAATTCGTTTTTAAACATAGCTGCATAGCTGTCATTAGTTCTCTTCTAATTGCTTTAGCTTGGGCACGTACCACGCTGCGTATGTGTAACGTGGGATACCCTCCATCACTTAGCTATATAACTCGCAAATAGCTACAAAGCCTAGATAAGCTGCGTAAAGACGAGCCAAAAATACCTCGCAAGAGCTGTAAGCTGCTCAAAAACCAGTGCATCCTAACCATTAAGCCTATAGGGTATGCAACGCCTGAAGCGTATCATATTTAGGTAATTTTGGAGCGCCTACAAAACCGAAGAAGACGAAGAAGAAAAAAGTGAAAGCCTAAAAAGTTCGAGCGCAAAACTTTTTACTTTGTCGTTGGGAATGCGAATGTGGTTACTAAAAAGCCTTGTTGCTGTTGTTGCTGCTGTAGCTGTGGCATGCGTTGCAGCCTCAGTATTGCCATTCGATGTCAATTTAAAGTTTTTTATTTTTATTTAGTTTTTTTCTCTTCTTCTTCTTTCACTTCACGTTTTTGCTTTACGTTCGGGTCGGATAAAGTTTCAGGAGCAAAGTTTTTCGCATTGTTCGCAGCGGCTGCCGGGTAATCGGACCCAGCGCCGGCAGAGGCAATGGCAAAGGCTAAGGCTAAGCTTGGCATAATCGATTTGCTTCTGCCTTTTCATTTTAATAACTTTCTGTTTTTTTTTGCGCACAGGGCGGCGCCGCAACAAAAACGAGACTGCAACAAAGTGCGGCAACAATTACGTGCGGCAAACAACCAAACTGCAATCGACAAAGCCAACAATGGCTGAAAGGTGCACAAAATAGAGCAGAGCAGGCGACAACAAGACAGCAAGATAAAAAGGGATGGCAAGCAGCAGCTAGTTGAAAGTTGCAGCAAGTTGCCAATGCCAAACTGGGTTAAAGACTTCGTCTTCGTTTGTGCCACTTCCCTTGACATTTGGCAGCAGCTGCTGCTGCTGCTGGTGCTGCTTCTGGTGCAGGTGCAGATGCATTCAACTGCAAGCTTCACCATAATTGAGGCACGCGCAAAACAAATGCTGAGAGCAGCAGCAGCAAAAACAATTTTGAACTGCTCTTATTTTTGGGGGCACGCGTTCTGCCAGCATGCAACGTGCAACGTACAACGTGCAACACGAAAATCATTATTTATAATTTACAATACGCATTTACCAGCTAAAACTGCATGAAACTAATTTATTTATGCATATTGCAACTAAACCGCAAAACTGGCTTAAATATAGCAACAAAAAAGATATATAGATACACACATGATATTACATTTTATATATATATAGACATATATATGCTTCGCCCACAACTCTCGATGTAGTTTAATTCAATTCAAGTTGATTAAAAATTAATTTCAAATTAAATGTGCGCTCAATGATTTTGCGCTTTCAATTGCCACGTAAAGAGGAAAAGAGAGAGAGAGAGAGAGAGGAGGACAAGAGTGAAAGAGAAGCTTGTGGCATCATTTGGTCGTGTGTAAATGTCAGGGCTTAGCGGGTAGTTAAAAGCTGTCAGCAAAAGTAAAAATTCGACACGTTTGCCCCAACTCACCCAGCACACACACATGAGTCAAATGGCAAAAGTTGCTACACACAGAAAGACACACACACTCGCACACAACTTATACAATGCTGACTAATAAGTACACGAGCAGCTCAAGCGGAAACGGAAGTTGTTGCAAAGTCCGTTGAAATCAATTTTAAAGGTAAACTTGTTACAAGTTACTGAAATACAGAAACAACTACAGCAGCTACAGCAACAACAATAACAATATTTCAGCAAAAGCAAAACTAATTGCAATGCTCATTATACCCAATATACCTTGTAAAACACATGTACAAACCTTAGGGCATTTCAAGTGCAGAGCGCAAAGTTTTCAGTGCTAAACAATCTCTGTGGAATTTGTTTACTAATAAGTTGCAGTGTTGTAAAGTGCTTTGTAAAGAAAAAGTTGACTCTAGCTAGAGCTGATATAGAATATACTATATATCATAAATCTATATACTTGATTATCAATCTATATTAATAAATTGATCAACATATTATTTCAATGTCTTACAACACTAACTGCTAACATTTTACAGCACTTTATAGCAGTCTATTGACAGTTGTGTATACAATAAATATTTAAAAAATGTATGCCTTTTCCCTTTTCCTTTTTATATAAGAATATAATATATTCTATAAGAATAGATGCAACAATTATTCCTTTAATTACATATATTCAACGATAACTTCCAGAGTTTGAAAACGAAATATTTTATAGATCTATTTTATATATAACGCATAACAAGTTCTATGCTAGCCTAGTTGACTCTTAGTAAATCCAATTAAAATTTACAGAGCATCTGCTAGTCGTGCACTTATCACTTGCTGTTGTTGATGGGCCTGTGAGGCAAGTGGTTGCTGTTGTTGTCAAAGCAATTGAAGTTGCAGTTGCAGTCGTAGTTAAAGTTACAGTTGCTATAGCTGTTATCGATTGTTGCACACACAGAGATACACACAGGCACACATGTAACACTCATATATGGCATATGTACTACGTGCTCCAGATGCGCCCCATTAGCGTTTCGCATGCCCCGGCAAAAGTTTCAAAATTTATTTGCCTCATTTTGTGCACATTGTTTGGCTGGCTGGCTGCCTGGCTGACTGCCTGGCTGTTGGAATCTGCGTGTTGTGGCACGGTAAAGTTGCAACGCCTGCAGCCTGCAATTAAAAGTGAAGCAATGCCCGCCTGCCCGAATGCTTCTCTAATGCACAGCACTTTAATTAACTTCCCCAGCCCGAAACTAATGGCAATTTATGTGCGTTAATAAACGCTCAATGGAAAAGGCAGAAAAAGGAGCAGTGTAAAGAGTTTAAGGATTTTGCATTACCCTCAATTTCCAGTCGACGTCTGCAATCAGCGTTATCAAAGCCATTTAATTCTCAGAAATCTGGCCAAAGTTGTTAAAAACCCATTTAAAACTGTCACCGTAATGAACGTTCAGCATCTTCTGAGCACTTGGATTTCATCTTTCCGTTCCATTCCGTTGCGTTCCGCCTTGCATTTTCACCCAGCTGCTGCAACTGGAAAATGGCAGCTGCACGCCCTGCCAGCCTTTCATTGGGGATGTTAATTAGAAAACTCTTGAAAATGATTAAAAACTTTCGTGGCTGTCAGGCGGCCAAAAAGAGTTGCCAACTTTTGCTTCCTGCTGTAAAAATGACACGAAACTACACGAGAAAGACGATGAGGCGAAGGGGAGAGAGAGAGCGAGAATAATGCGCTCTGTATGACGGCTGTGCTGTCAGAAACTTGAAAACTTTGCTCAGCTGCACTTGGAGAATCAGCGGTATATATAATGATAGCACTTAGAGAGTTGTCTCAAGCTTCCACTGTAATGCACTGTTAATCGTAAGGTATTATTTGGGTTAGTGCTGCGACTTAAGCTTCTGAAACAATTGAAAACGAAACACTATGCTATATAGCATGATCAAGGTAATGGTGTTTCGTTCCAGCAACATGTGGTTGATGTATTATATGACAATATTGACTTGTGGAACATTTGGAAACGAAACACTTGGAATCAAAATGCTAAGATATTTGAGAGATCTACGCGTGTTCCTAGGTAACTTAAAATACATTTGGAAAGAAACAATTCGTGTAAGTAAGAATAATAGTGTTACCAGGAGTTCTAGAATATTTGGCATCGAAACAGTTAGATATTTTCTACATCTACAATCATAATATTTCGATTATTTGGATTGGATATAATTTGAAGGTCAAAGCTCAAAATTAACTAAATTTATACGATTTAATAAAATGAGATTGATTTTAAGCCCAATTCACATTGCTTCCTTAACTTTTAAGCCTTCCATATGAAACTATAATCAATATTTCAGATCAAGTTTCGCATTCAATATCTATAATATTTACATAAAAATCGCAACCTTTGACGTCTGTTACAGACGTGCTGCGGCAACTCACGTGTTTTCTAATTCTAATTTATAAAGTCAATTCCGCATTTGCAAGATTGGATTTACAAGTGTAATACAGCTCAGGCTGCCGGCATTCTATTTGCTTTTCAACAGTTTAAACTGGCAATAAACATGTGCACTCTAATCAACAATTTGCACATCTCTGGGCTCAGCTACTGAACTGTGAAGCTGTGACATTGTGCGCTGCGACACCTGCCGCACCGGCCGCGCCGCAGCCCGCATAGCATCTTTTATTAGTGCCAATTAAATGGAATGCTACAAATAGACATTCAGATAAAGATAAACACCAGATACTAGCAGAAACCAGATAAACATGGATATACATATTTCACAATGCCAATTGTAACTGAAATCTGCTAGAGCAATCTGAGCGGTTGCGGTTAACTTGAGCTAAATTGTTTCGATGTGTGGAATCAGTTGACAACGCGACCTCAAAGTGTGCGCAGTGCAGCAGAGCTAAAAAGATCAAATTTGTCGAAAATGTCACGGAAGCAAGCGCAGCTAGTGCTCGACGAGAAGGAGAAACCGAAGGAGGAGTGGGGCAATGGCTTGGAGTTTCTCTTCTCCTGCATCTCCTTGTCTGTGGGCCTGGGCAACATTTGGCGCTTTCCCTACATAGCTTTTCAAAATGGCGGTGGCACCTTCGTAATACCCTATTTGATAGCGCTGCTGGTCATCGGACGACCCGTCTACTATTTAGAGATCTCACTGGGTCAGTTTCGTGGCGGCGGCGTATTACGCGCCTTCGATCTGGCACCACTGCTCAAGGGCGTCGCTGCCGGCCAGGTGCTAGCCACAAGCGCCTCCATCACCTACTATTCGAGCATAATGGCATTAACGTTGCGTTTCCTGCTGGCCTCGTTCAGTGCTGAGCTGCCCTGGAGCACCTGTCGACAGAGCTGGGGCAGTGATTGCCACGATGGTAGCTCGGTGAATGCCAGCGGGAAAATGGCACCAGCTCAGCTCTACTTTGAGTGAGTAAACTGAGGAAGCTGTGAATATATTTTCCTAGTTTACTATATAAATAGCAGAGTTCGAAGGTATATATTGGTCTGTATGACATTGCTACATATTTCTTTGGACTCTGCCTTAAATCTAGGTCTCTTAGTGATAGCGATGGTGATAGAGATGCAAAGGTTAGAGTTAGAGAAGAACTAGGGATTACCAGGATTTCATTGTACTAAAATTTAAATAAAATCTTTAGTATTTAAATAGAATTCACTTACTATATCATATCATCATATCATCAGATCATCATATCATCATATCATCATATCATCATATCATCATATCATCATATCATCATATCATCATATCATCATATCATCATATCATCATATCATCATATCATCATATCATCATATCATCATATCATCATATCATCATATCATCATATCATCATATCATCATATCATCATATCATCATATCATCATATCATCATATCATCATATCATCATATCATCATATCATCATATCATCATATCATCATATCATCATATCATCATATCATCATATCATCATATCATCATATCATCATATCATCATATCATCATATCATCATATCATCATATCATCATATCATCATATCATCATATCATCATATCATCATATCATCATATCATCATATCATCATATCATCATATCATCATATCATCATATCATCATATCATCATATCATCATATCATCATATCATCATATCATCATATCATCATATCATCATATCATCATATCATCATATCATCATATCATCATATCATCATATCATCATATCATCATATCATCATATCATCATATCATCATATCATCATATCATCATATCATCATATCATCATATCATCATATCATCATATCATCATATCATCATATCATCATATCATCATATCATCATATCATCATATCATCATATCATCATATCATCATATCATCATATCATCATATCATCATATCATCATATCATCATATCATCATATCATCATATCATCATATCATCATATCATCATATCATCATATCAACATATCATCATAACATCATATCATCATATCATCATATCATCATATCATCATATCATCATATCATCATATCATCATATCATCATATCATCATATCATCATATCATCATATCATCATATCATCATATCATCATATCATCATATCATCATATCATCATATCATCATATCATCATATCATCATATCATCATATCATCATATCATCATATCATCATATCATCATATCATCATATCATCATATCATCATATCATCATATCATATCATCATATCATCACATCATGATTTCATCTATATCAGTCTATATACATATTATACACAAAAAAATCTAAGAAGTCTCTCTCAAATTCTCCATCTAAATTCTACTTTCACATTCGTTCCATGAACAGGCGTGAAATTCTCCATGAGCTGCCCAACTTAGATGAGGGTGTCGGTGTGCCCAATTGGCAGCTGGTCGCTTGCTTAGCTGTGGCTTGGCTCATCATTGGCGCCGTGCTCATACGTGGCATCAAGAGCAGTGGCAAGGCCGCCTACTTTCTGGGCGTATTTCCGTATGTGGTGCTATTGCTGCTGTTGTTGCGTGCGGTGACGCTGCCTGGAGCATGGGATGGCATTGTCTACTTCTTTAAGCCACAATGGAAGGAGCTGCTCAATCCACTGGTATGGTATGCCGCAGTTACCCAGGTCTTCTTCTCGCTGGCCATTTGCTTTGGCACCGTGATTACGTATGCCTCCTATAACAATTTCCACCGGAATGTGTACAAGTAGGTGCCATGCAAACTTCACTCAACTGTGGCCAGCAGCTACATTTACCATTTGCCATCCCCATTTGCAGCGACATTGTTATCATCACAACAATGGACTCGTGCTCCTCGATAATTGCTGGCTGCATTACGTTTGGCATTCTGGGCAATTTGGCCAAACAGACGGGCATCACGGACATCGGCAGCGTCGTGAAAGGCGGCACTGGCCTGGCCTTCATCTCGTATCCGGAGGCAATTGCCAAATTTGAGTATGTGCCACAGGTAAGCTATCGAGAGGAGGGCGCGCCGTGTGCGCTTTAAAGCACAACTACCTAAAGATGTTTGCGGTCCTCTTCTTTTTGATGCTATTTGTATTAGGCATTGGCAGCACCGTCGGCATGGGCTCCTGCATCTTACGCGTCATCCGCGACCAATTTGGCAAACGTGCTGGTCCCAGCTGGGCCCTGGCTGGCGCTCTAGTTGCACTCGGCTTTGGCGTGAGCATCGTTTATGTGACACCCGGCGGGCAGTTCATAGTCAATCTGATCGATTTCTATGGCGTTTCCTTTACCGCTCTAATACTTGCCATTGGCGAGCTGCTGGCCGTGGCCTGGTTCTATGGTACGGTTGTGTTAACTGTGTTAACTCTAGCATATCCTTTTTCTACTCCTCCTCACTCTCTAACTGCATCGCCTGCACTTGTTTTTTTTTTTTTTGGCTCAGGCGTGCGGCGCTTCTGCGCGGATATCAAATTCATGATGGGCATTGAAACGGGCTGGTATTGGCGTTTGTGCTGGGCTTACATTACGCCCGGTCTGATGGCCGCTGTGCTGCTCTACACGCTGCTCAACATGGAGGAATTGAAATACAAAGGCGTGCCATATCCTCGTATCGCCAATGGTAAGGCAGCTCAGAGCTTACTGTCAGCATAAACTAAAAGCGTTTAGCAATTGTAGACTGCATTTGGGGCATTCAGAAACGCTGCTTACCTAATCAATGCCTGAAGACCTTTTATACCATATCAACTCATCATTAAGATTAAATAATATATAGCTAGATTTGATTGATAATTGCAGTCAGACATTGAGGAATTCAACTGCAAATATCAATTGGCCGACTAAATGGCCATTTACAGCTTATCAGATAGAATTTAGAAAGAATTTATCGCACAGAATACAAAAATCTGAAGCCTAGAACTGAGAAGCAGCCAATCAAATTGTAAAGAAAATTGTAGACTAATGAAATTCGTTATTAAATGTATTTTTGCTTATCTTTTATGCATTGATTTGTTTGTTGTAGAAAGTTAGTAAAAAAAATTAAAACTGAGCAATTTATATTAGAAATATTTGAGCACTGATGCCACAGCAGTTCTCAATTAATTAGCATTTGGCATATCTTCAAGGCAGGATATTATGAATTCATTACAAAAACTAGTTGAGAATTATAGTCCAAATTCAGAGTTAAATTATTCTAGCTTCTATCATTATTATATGTCCACTTGTTATAAATTTTAATATAAATTGAACTTAAACCCTTTGCCTTGCAGTCTTTGGCTACATCTTGGCTGCCTTGGGTCTGTTACAATTGCCTGGCTGGGCTCTTTATGCCTACTACAAACAGCGCAAAGCTGGCAATAGCATTTGGCAGGTAACTAGATTTCTATACAAAATATTAATATATATATATATATACACTATAATATTCAACTATTATTGTCTTTCAGCGCCTTTGTGCTGCTAGCAGGCCAGCCGAGTCGTGGACACCAGCCATTGCACAGATGCCACAGCAGTAACCAACGTTGCGTATACGTAATGTGTTTAGAGCATGTGTCAAGTGCATGTGGAAGTGTTTAAACTAGAATGTGTAGAGAGTACGAAAAATACAATCTTTTGACAACGTCAAAAAAAAAACTAAAGTCAAACAACAAAGTTCATTGTGTTGGGTGTAAACACAGACAGCAAATTTACTAGAAGATAAAAAAAAAATGAAAGCAAAAACAAAAAACAAACTTTATATTGACACACACATGAAATACCCTTTGTGACATAGTAGTGCTGCTGTCTGCAGTTTTATGATTAATTAAATTCTTGGCTAAAAGCAAAAATTATGTTTTTCACAAAGTTTCTAACAACTAAGTGAATAGAATATGTATGTAGCTGCATTTTACAGTTTCTAATGACGACGCTGCTGAAGTTTAAATGCTGTAACTGCGAGAGTATATAAAATGCTGCTGTTTGCAACTGGAGCGACAACAACGACAGCAACAACTGAGAACAACTTGAACAACAACTCGAACAACAACAATATGGATAAACTGAGGGAGCAGCCAACTGCAAACGCTTTTAATTACCCCAGGGCGTGCCTTGTGCCACGTCAACAGCATGCTGCATGCAGCATGCGGCATGTGGCATGCAGCAATCGTGCCCTCGCGCAGGATGTGGCATGTCAATGGGTGGGCGAAATAGCTAAAGCAACTGCAGCAACTGTAGAAATGGAAAATGAAAAGTGGAAAATGGGAAATGGCGAATGGGAAGCTGAAGCTGAAGCTGTGCTTTGTGTACGCGTGTGTATGTATGTGTATGTGTGCGTAAGCTTGAAATGCCAGACATGTCGGCAATGCGGAAATGCGCAAATATCAAATGAAAACAAGCGACTAAAGTGAACGAAACGTTAAATAAAACATTTTGCCTATCCGTTGTTCCACCAACTCATTTGAAGAGCGAGGCTGATGTGGCTGAGCTGCTGCTGTGACACAGGACAACAAATCAAAATGGCACACAAATGGCCATTGCATGCATGTATGCATGTGTGTGTGTGTATGCGACAAAAGTTGAAATGTAAATATGCAAAAGCGAGGCGTGCGAAAAACTCACAGTTCGGCATTGCAACGCTTTTAACATATGACAGCGCATTGCTAAGTGTGGGAGTGTGAGTGTGTGCTAGTGTGTATGTGTGTACGCGCATCAGTTGTCAAAAAGTGACAGTGTTAAATTTTTTCGCTTCTCGTCAGCCCTACCAAAGCGCTTTTCTTGCCGCCTTCATTCACAGCGCTTGGCAGCAACAACAACAACAACAGTAACAACAACAACAACAAATTGAAGTGTGTGTTGACTTTGACTGACGCGTTGTTAGCCGTGAAGTGTGGGTGCCCTGCGACGTCACAACCTTTTGGCATTGCGTGCTCTCACAGCTGGCACACCCACAACTCAAACGCACACACACACACACAAACATCCACACACATCCACACACATACAGCACACACATACACACAGTTATATACAAAATATAAAAATGGACTGCGTCAAGTTGGTTGCGTTTTTCAATACCCTGTAAAAGTGTTGCGCATTGAGGGTATTTAAGGTTGATTATTATTTTATGTATATTTCGATTCAACTTAAAACTTTCCAATCAAGTTCTTAACAAGAAGATAAGAGCTATGAAGCTTAGGCTGAAAATAAGATCCAATAAAAGTTCCTTAAAAAAATATCATATTATATTCTTATATGATTTATATTACTTAAAGCTACTGTCTATATAGTTTTTATGTTCTTATTTTTCTAGAGCTTTTTTATCTTTTTTAACTTCTCCACTTCCTTCTATAGCATTCATATCACATCTAGTTTCTATAGCGCTCATATATATCATCAATAGCTCCTCTAATTTCTATATCTTCTATATCTTCCATAGTATATCTAGTTACGTTGAAATGAGCAACAATATTCATACGCAGCTATAAACAGCCCAATCCAATCACGCTTATAGACCATGCAAAGTTCATGCATTTATGAAGTGAATTGGCCAACAATAGAGAGAAAAATCGAACAATATATACAAATATATATAAATATAAATATAAAGCTGTGTTAGCGCAAATAACCTTTAAAGGTCATCTTCCTAGTACCCTCCATATACATAATTAATAAGCAATAACTAAAGCCTACCCATACGAAAACCATTAATAACTTTGATCATTATCGAAAATATTTAACAAAGTTACAAATTATCAACGCATTATCAACTCACTAAGTGCTATTCACGCTATAGCTTTAGTCGCCTAATGTTTATTCAGGCGTAAGACCAACAAACATTAACACAATCACAACTTGTTTTATATAAACTTGTATAGCAAAAACATTTACAGGGTATGACTGAGCCAAATCATTATACCTCGTTTTTCTTTCTTTGTTTATTGCTTTAACGATGCGCGTAAATCTTGACATACTTTTCTATCCAACTAGGGCGACGCTAGCAGCCAAAGGGCGAGCCACACATACACACACACAAACATATTCACACACACACATTCACACACACTCACACACACTTGGCCACTTGCGCGCGCTTTATTAGCAGCGCTTGTAGTTGGCAAGCCAACAGCTCATCTTAGCCATAAAGTATGCTTCATATGCCATGCAGCTGCCACGCACACCCACACACATTCACACACACAGAAACGCATGTTCATATATTAGACAAGTGGCACAGCTGTCCACAGTTGACTGGCCATTCATTCAATTCCTGCATCCATTTATGTAAAGTGGCCCAAGCTGTTGAGAAATCTACCTTCCTGCCAAGCCAACGGCACAACGAGTTTTGGACATGTTCTGGTACTTTTGATTATGAATATGAAAGCGAATCCAAAAGCTGATGCCAAAAAGTTGTTGATAAAACTCTGATATGCACTTCACTGCTCTGCTATTGGCACTCAAAAAAGATGAGTTTTGGTCGGATTATGTTCATGCAGCTAAAACGTTTATCGTGTAGCCACGTTGAAGACTATGTCGTACCACGTGTTGTATACTTAATGTCAGCAACAGCAACAATAACAGCAGCAGTAGCTGAGTCACTCAAAAACGGAATCAACTTTGTAGGGCTTCAATGGCTGGTTGAGTGCATAGCAATTTCAATTTAATTGCATTTGAGATCGATGTGAGCCCATTTCACATGGCGTCCTTTTTGTGGCCTTGTCATTAGAAATTAATGGCCAACAACTTGGCTAACTGCCGTCCAATGTTCGACAGTTAGTTGGTTAGTTGGGTAGTTTGTTAATTAGCTAAAGTTCTTGTTTAAATATACATTATGCAGTGCTCGATAACTGAAACAATATGTTTCCTCTGTATGTGTGTTTGGCTAGGGCTGGGGCTGGGGCTGGGGCTGGTGCTGGGCTTTGTCAGCTGCAATTAAATCAAACGTTGCTAAAGACTTGCCCAGCTCTTATTGCTGGTTAATTTGGTCTAGACAACATAAATTTGTGGTGTTGCTCTACGTCTATTTACGACCACCGGTTGTCGCTTATCAAAGTCACAATAAATAACGAGAAAACACTGATGAACGCCCACACGCTAGCTAGTCAGATGGTCAATGTGCCGTGGCCCCCCTCGCGCGATTCCCTTGACAATTTGTGGGGTTATCGCTAATGCCATTCCGAAGCCAATTACGCTTATTACATAATTTAACAATAAGAACAACAGCAACGAGCATTTAGATAGCCTAAACAAATGCTGTTTAGCGATGTCAGCAAAATACATCATAATAAATTAAAAAAGAAGAATTCCCTCTGTGCTTGGCCGAAAATCAAATACTCTTTCGCGAAATAGAATATTACTCTCAACTGTAGTAGAGTATTTTAATAAGTAGTAATAGTAGTAGACGGTAGTAGTTGTAGGTAGTAAGAGTAGGAGATAATAGAAGTAGCAGTGGATAATAAAAGTAGTAGATAGTAGTTGTAGTATACATAAAAGTAGTAGACAGTAGCTGTAGTAGTAGATAAAAGTAGCAGATAGTAAGTGGATACAGTAATAGTAGTAGATAGTAGTAGTAGATAGTAAGTGTCTACAGTAAAATAAGTAGATGGTAGCAGTATACAGTAATAGCAGTAAATAGTAGTATATTTATATAGAAAAGTAGTAGCTGATATTGTAGTTACGCATAACGTATTTAATGACAACAGAGATGTACATCTCAGAAGGGCACAAAACCAGAAAACATAAGGACAACCCGAAGAGTCCCTAGAGTTTTTCAACCGAGAATTGGGCCTCGTACAATTGGGAAATTCAGCCGTTTGACGAGAACGAGGGAAATCGGTAAAGTGAATAGGGATTTGAGTGGCCAGAAACTGTAACAGAAACAGAAACACAACCAGCAACAGCAGCAATAGCAGCACAAAAGTAAAGTCAAACAATTAAGAAGGCCTAACAGCCATAAGAGCTGCCACAATTTTTAGACAAAGCCGCACCCCATTTGCCACACCCAGACAACTAACTAATGCCCAACCAATAGATGGAAAACAAAAAAGAAATGCAAGAGAATTGAAAGAAATGCGTAGAGGAAGCACCTCGAGCAGGACTCAAAAGGAGTTGCCATGCGTGCTGACAACATAATGCGAATAATGTGGAAAATATTTTCCACGTCTGCTAATGTCTGTCTGTCTGTGTGTTAGGTGTTATGCGAAAGTAGGTTGGGGGCAGACACCAACGAAAAACAGCGACAGTGAAATCCTATTAAGAAGTTTGCTATCGCAAATTAAAATCTAAATGCGCCAACCAAATGACGGCGACGTCTGCGCCGCGGGAGGGTACTGAGACGTTTTCTGAAGCAGAACAAAAGGCGTTACGCCCACAGCTGCTGCCTCACCCACACACATATACAGAGAGAGAGAGTGTCGTCTGCTTACATTTTGAATTATAAGCAAGCGAAAAATTTAATAAAGGTTGTCCCTAAATATGCACGCCAAGGCGAAAAGGCAGACTCAAGACAACCGCAAGACGTCGTGCAGGTTGCTGGGCCAAAGGCAGGGGCCGAGGGTGGCGCAGATTGTAGATTGACGAGGACGCGAACGGGGCTCAGACTATGACAATGTCAAAGAGTTTGTGCACGCAATGTGGGCGTGGCAGCTGTGGCCCTGGCCCCACAACAGCAACAAGAACAAACGTTGGGGACGACGGCAAAGTTTTCACTTTTATTTAAATACCCTGCACACGGTTCAATTGGCCAAAAAGGTATATTTATAGTAAAAAGGGTTGTGAAAGTTCTTAGAGCTTATATATGGTTTATGGATATCTAATAGGAACATAAAAGAAATCCTCTGGATATTACTAAGTTTCACAATCTCAAAAATGAGCTTTTTCTGGTTATTTGCATCAGTTGTGAAACAACAGAATTCAAATTTAAACTTTCTTTCATACTTATCGTCGGCTTCTGAAATTGAGCTCAGTTTGCAAAAATACAGAGAGATGCAGTTCAGAGAGAGAGTATTTTATAGTATCTTATAGAGAGTATCTTATAGTCGTTCTCTTTTTACACACAGAAACTCATATTCGTTTTTCATTTTAACTGCCAAATGGCAAAAGTTTTCCATTTTTTTGTGGCATTTGTTTTCTTGCGTTGCCATTCGCAACTTTAAGTTCTTATTAAATTGTCTGTGAAAGTGTATATATGTATGTATGTGTGTGTGTTTATATATATGAGTTTTGGCTTAGCCAACAACAGCAACAATTGACAGCAAAACAAACGATTGTCATTGTCAAGTGTGTGCGTCAACCTTTGAACCCGCCTGCGAGCGGACAGCCTGGAAACGTGTCTGAAACGTCTCTCTCTATTGCCCTACACACACACACCATGCTCCGTCCCCAATCACGCCCACCTCTGGTGTTATCCTTTTGTATACTGCCAGCAAGACAGCTCGCTTTAAATTGTATTGTTAATTCTTTTGGGGTAACCCGTTTTACGTCAATCCGATTTCGTATCCCAAAAAAAAAATTAACGAATGAAGAGGGGGTAACAGAACTTTTTGTTTAGGACCTTTGTGCGCGCTATGCAAACATTGCCTGCTAGTGACAACAATTGTCATTTGCTAAAAACATTCAAGCAGTCCATCCTACCCACAGTTCATCTCGGGTTTTCGCCATCTCTTGAAGGATTCTGCTTGAATTGCAACAGTTTGTGGCAATTGAAACAATGATATAGCCATGGCACAAGTTACCTTTAACTACATCTCTGTCTACCTGTAGTCGCAGCACTGCCTCTCGTTCGCTCACTGACTATCTCTCAGTCTCTTTCCATCTCTGCAACATCCGTTGCTATTTGTAGCATTTTTTACACCATTTGCATATTCCTATGGAGCACAGTTTCCGGTTCTTCGGCTCTGCTCCTCTCCATCTCTTTTACTCTTTGCCTTGCAGCATTGTTTACTTGGCACTGCTCCATTCGGTACCTCAATGCGCATAAATCAAGCACCAAGCACAAATATTTTGCCAGCGACAACAAATATATAATGACCCCTCCATGCCCTTAACTTCCGCATACCTGTATAGTCGGTCCCTCTTCATCTCTCCCACTCCCTCCCACTCTCTCCTTCCCTGGTTTCTTATTTGACTACGTAATCTATGCGCTGGCTGGTGAGTTTGTCCGTCGCATTGACTGCATTCAGAGTTATCGCATTTCCTCTTATAAATACTCTTATTTGTAAGATAATACAAAGTTCTCATTGCGCTTATTGAAGTTAAATCAAAAGATTTATTATTGAATGCAATAGATCTTTATAAGTTTGATACCATTTACTATTGTCATCTTTTTTAATTATATTTGTTTTTATTTCGTCTCTTTTTAATAGGACTAGTTATTTTTTATATTTATATTTCTTTGTATTGCAGAATTCTTTTGAAATTGTGTTCCATTTGGCTTCACTTTCATCTGAATATGTATTTTCCATATTTATCTTGTTCAATCAACAACTTAACAAATTTCATACCATTTGCAATCATATTGTTCCATTCATCTTATTTCAATTTTTTTAAGGTAAGTCAGTGGCATTGTCGCATGGAATTTTTTATAAATGAATAACATTTGTTATCAGAATATATCGATTGCTTACATTTTTTCACAATTCTATTTTTATGGTTCATCTATCTCCAATATCTTAGCATTTATCTGGTATCTTTCATCTTTATTTTCCATCTTCTATCCCGAATTTTCCCCTTTCAATTTTCATCTTTTATTTTCTATCTTCTCTTCTCCACTTTCTATCCTCTGTTTGCTATCTTCCATTTTCCACTCATCATCTTTAATTTAGCATCTTCCATCTCTCATCCTTTATATTCCGTCTTCCATCTTCCATTTGTTATCCGCCATTTTCCATCTTCCACTTTCATCTTCCATCTTCAATTTTCAATCTTATATTTTCCATTTCCATCTTCTTTCTTTTATCTTCTATCACCTTCCTTCTTTTTATTTTTTTATTATTTAATATGATTTTTTACTTTTCCACATTTTGCTCGTCAGTTGCCTTGACTTATTAGAGTATTCCCTTGTCTACTTGCCTTGCTGTATCCTCATTTTCGCACCATTATTTGTCGCTGCGGTTGCTTTAGTTTTATTTCTTTCTTTTTTCTATTTGCCTGCGCTTTGCTGATTTCATTTTGATTACGGCAAATTGTTTTTAGTTGCTGTCGTTTTCCGTTTTCCATTTTCCTACTCTCAATATATATGTATATTTATTTCTATTTAAGCTCTTGGTGCGCTTTTGCCATTTTCTGTGCCCATTTATTTGCATTTCTTGCATAATCATGGATTATTTATATTACTTTCTATCAGCGATCAGCACCATAATTACTTTTACTGGTTATATAGCTATGGGCATTGCCTAATAATATCACTGATAACTCCAATACAAATAAATATGGCGTGTGACCTTAGGGCGCGGGTACATCAAATGTAAATAAACATTTCGTTGTTTGCAGTGTAATTTGGGACGAAAATAAATGAATACAGTTAACGGTAAACGACTTATACAATGGATTATGTGATTATTGGATAATAATAACGCAAGTTGATCGACTTTAAGCTACCTCGCAATGACTTTTGTCATAAGCTAGTTCACTTATTGTATAATACCTTCTATATAGGCCACTCCTCTTTTTTGCAATCATTTCCGAACGCGTTTTGTTCTCCGCAAAATGCGCAAATTGCAGCAACAATTTGTTTTTTTTTATTTTTCAACACTCGAATAACAAAAGAATCGGTCGAGGTCACTAGGCACGTGCGAGGATTTTCAAAATGGCGCCCAGAACAACAACATCAACAACAGCAGCAGCAGCAAACAGCGAGAACTACTACCAAATTAGTCGCTCTGCATGCAGTTTTTTGGTCTACTTCTACCATTTTTTTTTTTCATTTCGGTTTGTCCCGAATTTGTAGCTGGGTTTTAGTGCCATTTATTGAAGCGCTCTTTATGCTACCACACATTTTTAGTGAAATCAACTTTAAAAACGAAACAGTTAGATGTAGAAAAACCCTTTCAAGTGCGGCGGCTGTGGCAACTCTGGCAACCCAATGGCAGCCTAATGAGCAGCCAACTTTACTTTAGTTTTTCACTTCACCTTAATTTGCGTCTGGGTTTTTGCGTTTCACTCTTTGGCCTGAGTGCAGGCAGTTTGCAAATTTTTGCTCCTCTCTGTTTGCCTCTCAGGATCCTCCATCACTTCATTCGCTAACCGTTGCATCGTTGTAATGCAAATTGGTTTTTACTGCGTCTCGCATCTCGCATGTTGTCCCGACTGTCACGTTGACATTTGACATTTTTCTATGCATTGCTGCTGGTTCAGATATCAATTTTAAAAGCTGACAAATTGCAATGAAATGCGTCGCAAATTGAAATGAAATATGATAGAGAGAATACGAGAGAGAGAGATAGGGAGCGACATAAACAGAGTGGAGTGGGTGGCTGTGAGTGGGCGTTAGGAGAGTCGTTTCTATCAGGGAACAACTAAACAAATTATTGCGTGGCCCATTGCCAATGAGCATGGCAAATATGTGCATGTATATGTGTATGTGTGTGTGCGGGAACATTAATGCGAGCTGACTTATGTCATATTCATGGCAGGCAGACAGGCAGGCAAGCACACATGCCACACCCACGCACACAGACCCGCACACATGCACACGTGTGCAGTGGGCGCGCTTCGATTAAACAAACCTACTCAAATATGCAGTGACATTGAGCCAAAGACAAAAGCCTAGCGTCAAGGCAGCTCAACGTTTCCTCGTGTATGTGAGACAATGGCACGCATACAAACAGTCACACACACACACTTACACAATTGCAAGCCGTAGCAAAGGTCAGAGACAGTTGCATAACATTAAAATAGGATACGGATGCGGCTGCGGCGGCTTTGTGTGTTGGCTAATTAAAAAAATACATCTAAAGCCTGCTATTGCATAAGCCAAAAACAAGAGACGCAAAGCGAGCAGCTGTCTGTGACAGCTGTCCGTATGTGTGTGTGTGTTACAAATTGTCAACGCAACACATGCAACGTGAACGACGCTCAAGGATATGCACACAAACAAACAAAAAATCAAGCCTGTGTGTGTTTGTATTTGTGTGCGAGTAACGCTTGCGTAACGTAAAAGTAGCCTTGAACTGCAGCCTGTCGCTTTCAATGGATTTGCATTCCATGCGCTGCACACACACACACGCACAGACATTACCAAGGTCACGCCAACGCCAGCCGCAAATGATAGTTGGAGTGAGCGGGAGCAAGATAGGGTTATGCTTTCAAACGGCATTAAACGCACACACACACACAGACACTCAAACACAGTCAGTACATATGTATTTGTGGGGATGTCAAGCCACAGCCGAAATGTCAGAAAACTGTCGTAAACTTTTGCCTAATTGGCGCTCAAACAAATACAGCGAAAGAGAAAGAGAGCGACAGCATAGTAAAATGTAACAGCAATAGCCACTACAGTACAATGTTAAATGCAACTGTGTTAGCTAAAAGGAGCGCGCACAAATCTCGTCATTCAATGCGTTCGTTCTCTGCAATATAATAACGGTTAAGCACGCAGAGTCAGGCAACAGCAGCAGCAGCAGGAGCAACAGCAAGGCGCCGCGGCGACAGCACAAAAACAAAAACTTGAAAAAGCAAATGTGCAAGCAGGGCAGGCAAACGAGCAAAACGAAACAACAGTTGGATAATGACGTCAAATAAAACGCAGAGAGTTTTGCGAACAAGTGTGCTTGTAAAAGAGAGAGAGATAGACTTAGCGAAAGCTGCTTAAGAGGGTTGCCAGATCAACAACAACAGCAGCAGTAGCAATAGTAAGAGCTGAAAAGGGTTTCTATGTTTGTCCGCTATATAAATAGAATAAATGCTTAACTATTTATTATATAAATACGCATTAGCTTTAATGTCTGTGTATATTATGCATATTGTATTGTCTACCATTTCCCTAAAAGTCAGACGCTTGTCAATCAGTCAATTAGAGGAAATACATATATACGCACACATTCAAACATACATATATGCTAATGGCTTAAGCTGCCTTGTTATTTGAGTCACCCTCGCTCACACACACACTCTCTCATACACATATATACATAAACGCAACTCTGGCTTCTAAGCGTGTAGCTGGCGCTGGCGCTGACGCTGCCCGCCGAGCCTTTTAATGGCCTTTGCGCTCACACACATTCAAACAGGATTGTCCCTCTCTGCTCCCACCACCCTTTCTGACCCTTTGAAATCGCTATTTGGTTATGCTGGCAGCTCTTTCACTTATTTTTTTTTTTTGCTGCTTCTCTTTTACTCTTCTGACAGAGCGCGTTGTGTGCAAGTTGGTCATAAAAACGGAGTTACATTTATGACCCACATCAGGAATATACAGATAGAAACGAAACGCGAAATGAGTTGTGTTGAGGAGTAGGCGCCGGGGGGAAGGCGACTGGGCAAGGACGGTGGGGCAAGGCGCAGCAAACATTGCGAGCGCTGCGTGTCGGTGGGCGTGTTTGGGCACCCGCTTCGCCTGCAAGCTAGCTACATTCACAAGAATATTTTATTTTACTGTTATTTTTGTTTGCCATTTTCTCTGTGTACGCTTTGTTATTATGTTTTCCCTCTTTCATTCGGCATTTCGATGGCCATTTACTTTTGACTCCAGTTACACCCTTTGCTCTTTTAACAGTTGTTGTTATTCTGCTTGGTATACTTATACTTTCTTCTCTTTCGTCAAATTGCTGCCGATTTTTTTTCTTTTTGTTTAGAACTTGCCTTTGCCGCGCGCACCCCTAGATTTCGCCGTCAAGACGAAGCTGACTCGCCGCCGTCGCTGTTTATTTTACCGTACACATTTTTCAAGGCTAAAAATGCGTATCGGATTTTGTTGAGGTGTGCAATGCCACACACACTCATACACATTACATACATATATGCATATATGCGCATAAATGGCTGGCCGCTTAAAATTGAGCTTGCAGTTAACTTACCTCGTCAGTCCACTGCTGTTGTTAGTGCTGCTGCTGGTGCTGCGTCTTTGGACATTAAGTATTCAGCACATTTTTGCATGCACGTGCATGTGCCACCATTTAATCTTGCGCCATTCACTATACCCCCGCGCGTCTTTCGCACACTGACCCAGTTCGCTTTGTTTTGCGTGTTTATCTTGCACACGTTTCTACACTATGCGGCTGCTGTTTGCCGCCTGTTGTTGTTGTTATTCATCTGAATGTTGTTGTTGTTGTGGTTTTTGCTGCTTTTTTTGCATGCAATGAGTAAAGCTCTCAGTAACGGGATCGTTATTATTGCACTACTTTTTCTGTGCGAGTTGTTCTTTATGCATGCCTTTGCCGTTTAAATGGCAGCATTTTTTGCTAGTTCAGCTTCGCTCAGTAACGGAAACTGCTGCTATTGCGTGCATGTTACTTTTGTTTCTCTAACGGTAGCTGTAAAAATTACAGTGGGCGCACTTAGTTTGCAGCTGGCTATAAAGCTGTCGTCTTCTACTGTTCAGCCCAAAAGTATGCGACATTAAATTGATTACACTTTCACCGTTACTGCGTCCGTCCTTACGCTTTCTTTTGCCTTCAACACACTTCTTAACCCGCTCGTGTGCATTTTTTATGCGCTTGTTTTCACTGTTTGTTTTTCTATTGTGTTGCTAATTTCGTTACTTTCACTTTGTTAGGCTTTCGCCTTGTCTGCCTGTGCGTGTATGTGTGCACTTTTATGTCGATGTTCGTGTGCCTGTGTGTCAGTGTGTGTAAGCCCACGTGTGCGTGGCTGCAGCCAGTTTCTGTTACTGTTTGTTTGTGTGTGCTTGTGTGTATCTGTGCGTCAGTTTTCGTTATTCGACTTTTGGTCGTGCATTGATTTTTCACTTAACTTTAATTTGTTATTGCTTAAATTATTTTCTTTGTTTTTATTTTTTGTTTCAAATATCTTTGCACAATTTCGCATGGAACTATTGTTGCGCGGTTTTCACTTCGTTTTGATTACTTTTCTTTTCAGTTTTGCGCGCGCTTGCTTAACGTTTAACGTGTGCGTCTATTTGTGTGCGAGTGTATGTGTTTATTTAGCAGGTGGAAAATAAAATAGTTGCTCGATGCGGTCCACGGGCGCAGCGCACGTCCGTTCGCCACGACTCTTCACACATTTCTGAGAGAGCGCGCGCTTCATAAAATGTTTACGTTTGGATTCCTTTCGTATGACTCCATCTCACTCGCTCGTTCTCCGAGTCTGTGTCTTTGCAGTTGGCTTTGCATTGCCTTTGCTTACTCTCTTTGTGTTTGCGATGTATTGGAGCTGAGCTAGCGGCGCCAGAATGTCTACGCATAAATAATACGCACGTGGCTCGTACAGCAGAAGAAGAGAGGCGAATCCTAAGAGTTGCTCTGAAATGCAAAGTAAATCCTTACTGATTGGCGCGTGAATGAGTGATACAATAAGCCAAGGTGACTTTACGTGCACCTACAAAGCAAATTATAAATAAGTTTTAAAAAATCGGAATTTGGTTAAGCAGCACTTAGAATATACAAATATTAGATGAATTCAATGATGTTTTTATTTATATTAATATATTGTGTTTATGATTAATAATTAAAATACCGCCTGTAAGCTTTGCTATATATAATCATATTTAATTTAAGTTAAAAATTTAAATTATTTGATTGTCATTAACAGCTGATATGCCGTATACCTTACCATTCATTTCTAACTGTAAACAAATCGCAGGAGAGAAATTCCGATGCAAACACACATCAATGGCCACACTCTCTGTCTCGCTCTGTCTCTCTCTCACATGAACACTCTCTTTTGCTTTTGTTCTGACTCATGCGCTCTCTGACATACGCTCAATGCGCAGCTTCTTAATGTCTTTCTTTAGCTATCGCCCGCTGCCGCTGCAAACAAACTTATGCTCCGCTGTCGCTGTCGCTGTCTCTGCCTCTGCCTCGGTCTCTGCCATTACTTCGGCTGCTACCTCATGCGGAGCACGTGAACTTTTGTGTTTACTTTTTAATTTTCTTTCCTACGCAGGCTTTGGCGTTGTTGTTTTTGTTTAGCCTCTGCCAGCGTCTGTTGCTCGCTGCTTTTGTTTTGCTTTCTTACGTTTTGCTTGTGTTTTGCATTGCATTTCCATTCATAGCATCAAAGACGAATTGCTGTGAGGTTAGGATGAGACTTGGCATTTACTTAGCCAACGATCGACATGGAAATTGGCGCAAAATATGCCCCAGTTGGTCCCCAGCGGCTGCCTGCTTATGCATCGTCTACATCTTCTTCTTCTACAACATCTTTTGCTTATGCACATGTTGGGAGCCCCAATGCAGTTTGCATATGCTAAAAACCTGTTTTCACAGGTGTGTGTTTGAGTGTGTGTGTGTGTCTTGTTAAATCATGCATGCTGATTGTGCTGCGGTTGTGGTCTCTAGGATGCCGCAACACTGCAGCCAGCTGTGTGTTGTCTGCATGCTGATTTGCATTCATTTTTTCCTTTTCCAGCTCTGTTTCTCTCTCTTTTAAATTTGTATTAAACAGTTAGCAAAAATTGTTGATGCACAGTGCTGCCAATTAGTAAATGTACAAACCGCAGCAAAGCAGATGCAAATCGTGCGGCGTTGCCACACTTTTTGGCCCCCAAAATTGTACACGTGTAAACAAAGGCTTTGATTTTTGGGCAAACCAAGTGCATGATAAGCGAATAAACAACAAACCGAGGGCAGGGAGAGGGAAGGAGAGAGAGCGAGAGGAAGACAGTTGATTCAGCACAACAACCCATATAGCTGTCTCCCTCTACTCCCTATGCTATTGCCATGAGTAATTGCTCTTGTGCATGCGCCAGCGTCTATCTGTCTGGCAATGTCCAAAACGAAGCACACACAGTTTATGTGTGTGTGTGTGCTTGGTTGGTTTGCTGGCCATTTAAGCCGGGCCCACGTAGTGTCCACCACATTAAGGTAAACTGTTGATTTCCAGCAATGTTTTTGCGGTCGAGCCGAAGCAGCAAGCCAAAATTTCAGCTGTTGACAATGCAGAGCTACGTATGCTGTGTGGCTGTGTGTGTGTGTGTGTGTGTGTGCGGCATTAGCAGCAACTAAAAGCTAAAAAAAGGTCAACAGTCGTGCAACAAATGCAATTCTAAATGAGCGAGGGGCAGAGAAAGAGAGAGAGAGAGAGCTAAAAACAAGCCCTTCCATTAGGCCCGCCCCTTCTGCCGCCACCGCCGCCTCCCGTGCACTTCTCCACTTTCCACTTAGCTATGGTATGCAAATTTCGTAGCATAGCTTTGAGTGCTGCCATAAAATGTGACAAAATGGAGTCGTGTCTTTTGGGCGCAGCAAAGTATGCTATGAAAAATGTAAAACACAAAACGGAGCCAAATCCACACGCACACACACACACACACATACACACGTACAGCTGGTATGAGTTTGAATGGTTTATTTTCGTTGAGAGTCGATAATTTAATGTGTGCTCAGACACTGGGGAATCGGAAACCCCAAAATACAAAAGCCCCAGAGACGAACCCTTTATGTGTTTTTTTTTATCTTCTTTTTGGCTCTTTGTGTAGCTCGAACTGGTTTGGGGAACTTGGCCTAAATATAGAAAGCTAACAGCCAACAATTCATTGACCAATTCAACACACTAAATAGTGGTTAACAGTTGTTGCTGTTGTTGTTGTTGTTGTTGTTGTAGTTGTCAGTTGTTGTTTCTGGTTGCGGTTTTGAGACTGTGCCTGTTGCAAAGCCAGGCTAAGCTGTTTTTGAGCCTGGCAAGCTGGCATAAACATATTTAAATGGATTTTGAAGATATCAAATATGCATAGATTTGGTTACAGATATGTCTGCTTAAGTGAGTCAGCTGCGCTGGAGTGAAATGAAATGTTTGCTGTATCCACAACATTTGAATTGAGTTTGCCATTTAAAGCAACTAAAGATATGCGCTGAAAAGTATGCTATGAAAAATATATAAGCTTTAAAGGAGTTGCGCATACAAAATATTGAATGCATATGAAATATATACGCATATATACACAGAATAACAATATTCCATTTCCAAAATATAACACTCAATTAATTTAATGCATATTAATTTTTAATAATTTTTTATTAGCTGTCCACCTTAAAAAATAATTGAAAAAACTCTATAAAGTTATGTGTTTACTTTTAATTTAAATAGTTATCTTTTTATGTTGCAATTATTATTTTTAAAATATTTTCTATTATTTTTTTCTTTCATTTTATATTTTTTTTATTTGTTTTTGCATTTATTATTTCATTAAAAATTTGTGTTTGCTTTTTACAAATATTTAAAATGAAATTAATTTTGTAGATAAATTTGCCACAGGCAAATTGTGTAAGTAAACAATAAATGTTTCTGCAGCTTAAACAGCTACGAGAATATTTAACAAATTTAAGGAGAATTTTCGAATACCTTAAAAGCAAACTAGATTAAAGTACATATAGTAGAAATAAAGTTAAGTAAATATAATTTAATACAAGAATTTAATGAAGTTAAAGCAAATAAGAATCTATTATTGTTTGTTGCATAAATATTAATTAATATTATATTAAGATACGAATCTAAAGCCAGAAGAGCTAAGTCTAGTTAGCATTTTGTGATTTGCCATATCTAATTTTTTTTAAATTAAATTAAAATCATTTAATAAGTATTAAGATCTTAGCTATAAAGGGGTTTCCTTTAAGGAATCTTTGAGTACTATTGCTTCTCTTGACAAGCCTTTACAAAGAAAAGCTTCCTCGCTGGTTACTCAATTCTATTATACAGTGTAACTATTGCAACTATTATATAAAGCAAAAATATTTTAAAAAAGCACTTCAATTAAGCTTTAATTTTATATTCATAAAACATTTAAAGCGTATTAAATATTCGACTGTAATTTTAATTGATAGTTTATGTGGTTTTTGTGCCTGTGTGCCAAAGCCGCAGATTGTAATTAATTGAATTTATGTGATGTATGCTTCATATATCATGTATGCCTGCACGTGTCGCTATCTCTATCCATCTCCTTATCTCTCTCGCTCTCGCTCTGCCTCTGTGTTTGCCCATTTAGGCGAATAAACATTAATCCTATATGCAAATTGGAATCAAATGCAGATACAGTCGAAATTAGCGAGACTAATACACAGCTAACCGCAGACTAAATGAAGCAGCAGCAGCAGCAGTAGCAGGTGCCAGATAGTTATACGTAGATATGCACACATACATAATCACACACATATATATATATGGCTATACACAGTGAAAAACTTGTGTTATATTCTGACATATTTCGCCTCGAGTAATTCATTTTAATATAAATAGTTATTAAATTTAGTTAGACTAGTTAAACTATTCATTAACACAAACTAAGTGAAGCCTTCACCACAGTTGCAGCCACATTAGGCAACTTAGCGAGGCACTTAATATATCAGAAGTTGGCTTAAATTATTTTGGGCATTAATTTTTAAGATGATTTAGAATTTTTAATGCTCATCATCTCAGTTTAGACATTTTTAAAGCTCTCTCTTTATCTCTATATATATTTATCTCTCACTCTCCCTCTCTCTACAGTTCTTAGCTGCGGGCAGCGTGCGTAGCTCTGGGGCAAAGCAAACTCTGACTTAAGCATAACACTCAAGTTTATCTTCTTTTTTTTTGCAGTGTGGCTTATATTAGACGCCAGTCGTTCGTGCTCAACTAAAATATACCCGGCAGCAAAGACCTCAACGTTTGCATTTTGAGGCAGTCGAATGAATTTTATAATCATAATAAAATATTATAATAAATGAATAATATTAAACAACATTTAAATAAATTTCAAGTATTTATAAATATAAAGCTATATAAATTAAAGTAAATATAAAAATATAAACACAAAAATAAATAAATAAATATATAAAAAATATTTAAAAAGTAAATAAATAAATGTAAAAAAATATATAAATAAAAAGCTGCTCTCATTTATGATATATAAAGAAATGCATAAGACTTTCGATATTGCACAACTATTTGTTGCAGTGTACGATTATAGATGAGCATTGCTTTAAGCTGTTTCTTTTTCTTTAGAGATTAGGCAATCAGGTTGTCAGCTGGCATTTCGCGCTGTTTGTTTTGCATTTGCTACGTGGCGCGCGTCCGCCACAAGGCGTGCAAGTGGGCGTGGCATGGCAAGAGATTGTCTCTTAAATATTCCATGCGTGATCGAATGCACAGCGACACGCAAACTCTTGGCCTAGACAGAGAGACAGCCAGCCACGCAGCCAGCGTGAATTGAATACAAGACGCGCTCTGCTGGCCCACCTGTCCTGGCTGCCTCTGGGGCTGCTTGGGGGCAGGTGGGGTTCAACATTAATGTCAATTTTGATGCCTGATTTATGGCAAAGCATTTGGGACGCTGTGTCACGGCCGCATGACTTCATTTCAATTCAATTGGCTGCTTTGCAAAAGATGCGACACAGAATGCGACAAATATTACACACACACACACACGCACATTTGTCTATGTATATATATATATAGATAGAGCTCTGTCTTGGCTGAAGAGCACGTGACCCGCTAACCTTAAAAGCGTTTTGCCCCGCCCACACAGCTCGCACAGCCAAAGGGCAATAAGCTGCAACAACAACAAAAAACAGACAAAAAATTGACAGACAAAAATAAAAAAGCATTGAAGCTTAGCCGCCCACCTGCCGCCCACACCTTCGCTGACACATTTTTTGTGGACTTCTTTCTGTTTGTAAGGATGCTGCTTAAGTGCAGGCAGCTGCCGAAATTGCGCTGCATTTGCATTGTCAGCCGCACTCCCCAGTGGCATGCACGCCTGCAGCTGCTATCGTGCATAGTTTAGCGTCATTAAAGCGCCACCTAACGCCTGGCGGCGGAAGCACTCAGCTTGCACGATTTATGAGCAAAGATTTTGAGCGCATTTTGCATTTCTCTTCCTGCAGCTGATAAAACTGTTCGCACTTGCTAACCAGCAGCTTGAATTCGACTCTCTGTGTGTGTGTGTATGTGTGCTTGTGTGTGTTGCGCAGTGTAATTTACAGTTATGTCATGGAACGTCAACTTGTTTGGCTTTCATTTGCTGTCCACATGAAGAGGGCAGCGGGCACTTGACTGCGCCACTTGGCTGTAATCCCCGTCAAGCGTCCAATTTTCTGTATATAATCCATTAAAATGAACAACGCAACGAGGGTGGCAACGAAAGTTGGGCAATTTTCAATTTTGAATGTTGTAAATGAGGGAAGGAGGAAGGGAGAGGGAGGGAGAGGGAGGGAGAGGAAGCAAGCTAGAAAGATACAGAGGGAGAGAGAGCAAGAAAGAAAGAAAGAGAGGGAGAGAGAGAAAGAGAGAACGCAAGAGAGAGAGAGGGAGAGATGTAGAAAGAGAGAGCAAGAGAAAAGGAGAGAGAGAGGGAAAGAGGAGGAGGAAGGAAGTAAGTGAGAGGCAAAGTTACAGACAAAGGGATAGAGAGAGAGATAGTGAGAGTGAGACTGAAAGAGAGAGAGAGAGAGAAACTACATTAAGTCACCTATTAAAGCATATATATTGTTCTCTCGTCTACTTCTAGATGTTATATAACTTATGTAAGGCAAGACAAGTCAAGTCAACCTAGCTGTGTTCTCTCTATACGTTGCTCATTCTGTTTGCTAGTCTAAACTCTAGTCTGCTACTCTCCTACTCTCCTACTCTCTTTAGTCTGCTCTCTCTTTAATCTACTCTAAGTCCTACTCGATACCCTTTCCTATACCCTATTCTAAACTTAATTTCATAACTCAATAGATACCCTACAATATACCCTATTATATAGTCAATCTCTGCCCAATCTATCAATACCTATTCTATACCCTCCTCTATGCCCTCTCATCTCTTCTCCCCTCGTATTCATAATCTATTCCAACCCCTACTTTCCACTTAACAACTTCAGTTGGCACTAAAATTTGCAACTCATGCAAACAGCTCACACTTAAGCTACTTTTTACGTGACAGCAACTGCTCAAGTTACCCTCGCTTTAGCTCAAAATGCTCGCAGTGTTCATCCACTTGGCTCCGCTACTCTCTAAGTGTACTCAATGCAGCACTGAAATTCATTTAACGACTTGCCGCACTTTAACAACACACACTCACGCACACACACACGCATACACACGCACACACATGGAAAAATTGTTGTTCCTGTTGCGCGAGTATTTTTTTTTTTTTGAGGGAAAAATATTTGCTGTTGGTTGGGAAGACAAAAGTTGACAATGGGTGTAAGTGTAACCTGACCTTGACACGTTCTACGTACACACACACTCACACACACACACACGCTGTCAGCACCACCTACGCCAGGCAAGCCGCCTTTGCCGAATCGCCTGCTGCTTAAAAGCTGACTTGACTTGTCTTGGGTGGGCGTCGCTACTTTTTCTTCCTTTGACATTCGTTTGGCTTACGTAAATTCAATTTTCTGTTTGATGAATGTAAACCTTGTGAGTTTAGCTATGTGTGGGCGTAGGTGTGTGTACATATTGTGCCTGCAGCTATGCAAGGGCTTAGCTTGCAGCGAGCAACGAGCCTGAGGCTGCGGCGTGATTTACACAATTTTAGGGCAAAAACTTTTGCCAAAGGTCAAAATATTAATGTATTTGAAATGAGGCAATGCCAGAGCAACAACAACAGATGTGCCAGCCGTTACGAATGAGATACGGCACAAAAACTTTTACTTTTACTTTTACTTTAACTTTTGGACATATCTGCGTCCGCCGCTGAAAGTGGAAAACTTCTTGATGTTTATTTATTCATCTCGACATGCCCAAGAGCCAAAGCAACAACAGCGGCGGCGGCGACGGCGGCATCTGTGTCCATTGGCTACAAGTGGTCGAACAATCGCACATGATGCACGAACGGGCAGCCGGAACCTGTCAATGCGTGGGCGTCGGCCCAAATGTGGGCGCATAATGCGATTTAGAACAGCAACAGCAAAAAACACTTCAACTTTGCCAGCAGCTAGAGACGATGAGCTCAATGAGTAGCTTATTGCGCCTGGATTGTTGATTTATTTATCTATTACCAGTTGGCACAGGTCTTAGAGTAAATCCTTATCAAATTCGACGACCTTTGACAGACAAACAACTGTACAGCCTTTCCCTATAAATTAACGATTGCAATCGAGTTGCAATCCGAAGCAAATCAGAAACAGAAAAAGCGAAACTATTTATAAAGCAACTCAAATAAACGCGTCTAGCTGCAAGTTTCTATCTTTGGCAAGCTGATAACAAAAGCTGTGTCGTATTTTAATCTACAGGTCAGCATACATATATATATAAGACTAATAAACATGTTATTTATAATTACACTGATTTATAGCATTACTCACATAATAATGATTTTATTCATGCATATTCCTATTAAAGAAATGCATTCACAAATTGTTCTCATTTTTGCAATCTTCAAATTTGCCTATAGTGCGCCACACAAAGCCTTTTATGGCGGCAGGTCGATATATTGTCGATAAAACAGTTAACCTACGTTCCACACCAAAAATTTAAATAACAAGGCTTGGCCTTCAGTTGCAAATTGTTTACTTTTATCTTTTGTATAAAAATGTATTTAATTTTAGCCCTGATTTGGATCCAAAACGCACAACATTGACTCGGGATCAGTGACGCAATCTGCACAAACAACAATAGTATAAATATATATTGATAAATTATTAATTGAACTCGAATTACCCGCAGCAACGTTGCAAATGGACGCAGCCAGCGCCCAAGCAGCGAGCAATACAATATTTATGATGCTTTCCATTGAGAGTATATTTATAGAATGCTGGGAAAAAGCCTAGTTGTCAATTATAGAAATAATGGCTCTGCTTATCAGTTTCAATATTATTTATAAAGCAAATCAGCTTTAATCTATAGACTTTACGTCAAATGTAATATATTTAATTTATCTATATACAGTTTCATAAAAATATTTGCCAACGTTCATTTGATCTAAGCGACTTCCAATCAGAAATTTTCCAAAAAAGTCTTCTTATTGTTTCAAATAAGCCGCTGAGTTAGTGGCGGCCATTCGATATGTTATTAAAAGTATAACCAGGGCACACACACAAATATGAATAGCGCGATTTGAATATTTGCGTTTCTGTGCAAATTTAAAGTACAGTGTTTATAAACTTACCTAATACATTATACACAGCAAAAAGAACTCATAATATTATTTATCTTTCACTTTGTTAACACACTTTTTCTTAAAAAATTTACGCGACTTGTCATTTAGCAAAAAAGCGTTCAGCACTTTCACGGTATGGAAATCGACTGTGACTGTGCAATCGATTGTTTGTTAAGTGGAGCCGATTGACTGCTGTTAACAAAATTTTAAACGCATGTTAAGTTTTCGTTTAACAGAAACATATGTTTTTGTTTTCATATGATTAAGAAAATACCTTGCAAACGAAAAAACTTCTTTTGCAATGGACGAAAAAGATAATCCCTTTGACATGGATAGCTCCAGCTTTGACGCTGATCGCTATTTGGAGAAACTGCTGAAAGATTGCTCACTCAAGCAAATCATGGACACAGAGGCCGCCGTCGTCAAAGACACCCAAACGCTGCATTCGGACATGCAGACGCTTGTCTACGAGAATTACAACAAATTTATTTCGGCCACGGACACGATACGCAAAATGAAAGATGACTTTAAGCAGATGGAAACGGATGTGAACCTGCTAATGAATAAGATGCAATCGATTACCACATTCAGCGAACAAATTACGGGCACTCTGCAAGGCACGCGCTCGCAGCTCTGTCGCCTCTCCGAGAAGCATTCGCTGCTCAAGCGCTTGCAGTTCCTCTCAACATTGCCAGCCAAGCTGAAGGCGCTGATAGAGGAACAGAACTATGCACAGGCCGTGCAGGACTACCTGCACGCCCAGAAGGTGTTCGCCCAGTATGGCAGGCAGCCCTCGTTCGATGGCATAAAACGCGATTGCGATGCCATAATGGAAGAGCTGAAGGAGCGACTGCGTCAGGACTTTCAGAGTGCTGGCAATACGGCGCAATCACTAACGGAAATCGGTGAGCTGCTGCTGCAGCTGGACGAGAAGACCTCCGATCTGGCCAGCGAGATGTTGAGATGCGCTGGCAAGCGGCTGCACGAACAGATTGTCATGCTGCAGGATCAAACGGAACGGGATATGCTGGAATTTGTCGACATGGGCATCGATGGCTTTCTCAACGACTTGGCCTTGGTGGTCACCTCCTATTTTGACATGTTTGTGGCCAAGCACTACGAGCACGAACGGTAAATTCCATCATATAAGCTATATATATATCGTATTCATATCTGCCTTTAGCGACGACTTCCAGGAGAATGCCCTGAATGCGCTCAACATCTTTCTGAATGAGAACGTCGACAAGTATTTGACATTGGTTCAGGATCGCGTCGAATCGGACATTGGCTATGGCGACACGCAAGTGATGCTGCGCGCTCTGGATCGACTGCATCGCCGGCTGCAGGCCATGCGCAACATCTGCCGTGGTTTGCAGGTGCAAAGGAATACGCTGGACATCATCATCGGAGCGGCTCACCAGCTCTGCGATGCACATAGCAAAAGCCTAAAGGATCACTTTGCAGATAGTCTGAGTGCGGTGCGTTTGTCCTTGGTCTCGGCCAAGAGCGACGTAAATCTTAGCGAGCTCATTGGCAATCTCTATGTGGCCATGGTCGAGAAGATCAAGGGCGTGCTGCAGGATTTGATGATCTTTCTGCGCAGCGATTGGTCTTTCAATATCAAAGCGGAAAATAAGGGCGCGCTGTGCGTGGAAGGGATTAGGGAGCATCTACTGATTGGCTTCTTGCGTCACATCTCGAAGGTGATGTCCGGCTTTGCGGACGTCTCCAGCTCGAGCCCGCCCAATTTGCTGCTGGTGCTGTCCAAGACGTGTCTCGAGCTCGAACAGCAAGGCGTGCACATGCTGGTAAAGCCTCCACCCGACACACAATTGTAAATTGTTGCTTATCATTTGCCGAATCAACTTGCAGATTGCTCTGGTCGATGATCTGTACGAGATCGATTCGGAGAACAGCGCCACATTGACGCATGAAACGGAGATTTGTGCTGAGATGCGGGAGACGGCACAAGCCCTATTGGACTCATATGTGCGTTTGCAGGGCACAAATATCTCGCAAATGCTGCGCAAGAGCGTGGAGACACGGGACTGGCTCAACTGCCTGGAGCCGCGTTCGGTGCGTGCCGTAATGAAGCGCGTCGTCGAGGAACTGGGCAGCATAGAGACCGTGCTGGCCAGCCTATACGAAAGCGCTGGCAATGCGGGCTTTCGCACCACGGCGAGCAGCGATTCGAGTCGCAAAACGTACTTTAGCAACTTCAATGCATCGAAGCCGCAATATCGTTCCAATTGGTCGAATTATACACCCTCGCAGCTGGAGTCCAGCTATGTGTCCAATATACATCGTTTGTTCTCTGAGCGCGTCGACATCTTCACCTCCGTGGAGTTCAGCAAGGCTTCCATTGTTATGGGCATCATTAAGATTGGTCTCAAGGTGAGTTGCCCAACTCAGTTGCTCGATTGCTGTTAGCTCACTCAGAATCTTCCTCGACAGACGCTGCTGGAGTGCGTGCGCCTGCGCACCTTTAGCAAGTTTGGCTTGCAGCAAATACAGGTGGATGCGCACTATTTGCAAATGAATCTCTGGCGTTTCGTCAGCGATGAGAAGTAAGCGAAACATGTCAACATTTCTCTAGTTCTATATAAGCTATTTAAACATTTACTTTGCTTCGCAGCTTGGTTAACTTTTTGCTAGACGAAATCCTTGGCTCGGCAGTGCATCGTTGCTTGGAGTCGGTGCTGATGGAACCGAATGCCGTGGAGATCATTTGCGAGCGTGGTTAGTACACTGCAACAAATTCCGAGCACACAAATCTCAATGCAACAACATTCCCGGCTTTGTCTATTTCTTTTCTGTTACTCGCTGCTAGCCTAAGGATATAACTTACACATATTTAAAAAAATAAACTAAATTATCATTATATATATATATATATATATATATATATATATATATATATTTACAGCAAACAAACTTTATGTATGTATGAATAAGTTGCACAGTTGAGCTACTCCGCTGGCTGTGGACTGAGCGTGAGCATGTACTCAATGTCTTCGCCTTTGTAATCCTCGTCGTCGTCATCCGGATGCTGTGCCGAGGTTGTTGTGACCAGTATATTGTGCGTCTCCAGCTGGCCATCGCTGGCGTCTGTTGTTATTGTTATCATGCTTGTCGTTTGACTCTTGTTATTGTCGCCCATGCGATTTTGTATGCGCGCCTTGCGCGCCTCTTCAAACTCCTTGGGATGGCTCTTCTTGCGATGCGAATGCTTGTTCGCATTCGAATTGAAGGTCTTGGGGCAATGCGGGCACTTGTAGAGCACCTCACCCGTGTGTGTGGCCATGTGCTCCTTGAGGTTGATGGCCTTTTTGAACTTCTTTTTGCACACGCTGCAGCCATGCACGCGATCTGCGTTGTGCACGTAACGCTGATGGCTGAGCATGGCGCTGCGGTTGGGCGACACCTTGCCGCAAATGTTGCACGTGCACTCCTCGGACGAGCCGTTATGACGACGCACGTGCTTCTTTAAACTATATTTGTTCTTATGCCACGAGCCACAAATGTCGCACTGCACCTTCGGCTCCGTAATGCCAGCATGCTCCAGCTGATGGCGCTTAAAGGCGGCTTGTCCTCGTATGACCTGGGCACAAATGTCGCACATGGTGCCATAATTGCCATGCACCATCTTCACGTGAGTGCACAGCATCGACATGTTGGGGAAACTAGAGGTGCGACAAGAGAAAATGAGTTCATTTACAAAGGGCAATTGTAGAGGCAGTCAAAGAGATTAGCTGACTTTACAAAGCAAACTTATAGACATAGTCAAGCCTAAGACAACAGAGGCTTGGGCTTACACAGATAGCACATAAGCTAAGTCAATTAATACAAGAAAAGCAAATGTCTAAGTCTAGCCAGCTCTTGGAGCTGTTCAATTGGAAGCCTTCAGAATTGTCAGCTACATCACATTTCGCTACGCTCACCGCCGCTCGCATATGTCGCAGGGCACATTGCGCTCCTTGTGTATGATCCTGTGCTGGTCGAGTAAATACTGCTTGGTATAGCGCTTGGGACAGTGTTCGCACATGAATTTCTTTTGCTCGTCCGGCTGATGCTTCAACAGCTCATGATTGCGCAAACATTGCTTGTCCGCAAAGGTTCGATCGCACAATTCGCACCTGAGGCAAAGAGATGAATCGTTAGCGGAATATACAAAAGTTGAGCTGTCGTTTGGGACGATATTGTCGAGTTTACCACTCACTTGAATTTCTCGGGATTCGAGTGCCGATCGATGTGGTCGGTGAGGAAGGAACGTTTATAGAACTTCTTGTTGCAGCAGACCGCATAGCCCTTGCGATGATGCACCGTCATCATATGCTTGCAGAGCGTCAGAAATGTCTCCTGTCCCTCGTGGCAAATGCTGCAGGTGAGTCGCATATGTTGTGCTATTTTCTCATCGATCTCTAACATCGATTTCTTATAGTCGACATAGCGTTTGTTCTTCGGCAATTCTTCTTCAGCATTGGGGCTAACTTTTTCGGCTTTCGATCTGCCTCGACGTTTGGTCGGCGTTGACTGCTCCGCTGCAGCAGTCGCCGCAGCAACAGCTGCAGCAGTTGTTGCTTCTGTCACTTGCTGAGCTTTGCTCTTGGAGCGTGTTGAGCGCGTTTCTCGGCGTTCCTGCTTCACAGTCTCAGTGTTCGGCACTTGTTCGTCTGCGGTACCATCAGCATCAGCAACAGCGTCAGCGTCAGCATCAACATCTGGCTCTACCTGCTGGGCCAGCACATCGTTGAGAAACTGCTCATTGCTAAACGATGCCGCTGCATCGCTCTCATTTCCACTCGCATACAAAGCCTCCACTGTGGGCTTATGCTCTTCATTTGTCAAATCCTCCTCGGCACCGCATTCGCTGTGCATGAGAAAATCTCTCGAATCCTCCTTTTCTTGCTCTTCCTGCTTCTGCTGGTCAGTGTTGCTTCTGCTAAGAAGCCGTTCCTCTCTCTCCTGCTGCTCGGCTACTTTGACTGAGAATCTTTCGGTGAGCAGGCGATGCGCCTTCTCCACACTTGCGTAGAACTCATTAAAATCGCTGACGCGCTTCCAACAGCCCACGCAGATGTCCGTCGATATGGGATCATCACATTTCGGCTAGATTTATGTGTTTTGTGTTTACAATTGCCAAATTGAAATATGTGTTTATACAAATACTTTACCTCGAACCAGAAATATTTGGCCAGCACTGTGGCAACGTTCAGGGACAAGCCGACGCCTTCAAATATTTGAATGGTGTCGCTGGCGCTGTTCAGGCACAGACGGCAAATCATTTTTGTATTGATTATTCCATTAGATGCGTGAACAAAAAACATAAAATTCGCACAATATTACAAATTTAGCATCAAAACAATCTGCTGCTTCTTTTTCAGCTATCGATTACCATACTCTGCAATCGATAAGTGCTGTTAAATGCAGCTCTGCTTAGCAGGTAACATTATTTTGGCGCCGGCAGATGGCGCAAAATGATTTTGGCGCGCAATTTGAAATGACATTTTTAGAGCTTTAATACAATATTAAATGAAGGTAAACTAACTGTACAACATTTGATATAATGTTTGGAGAGTTGGTAATTTATTTAAGATAAAGTTGAATTATTTATTATGTAATCATATGTATAACTAAGTTCTTGTTGTTTATTTGTTGGTTTTCTTGTTTATTTTTGTTTTTGTTTTCATTTGTTTTGTTTTGTTTTGTTTGTATTTTGTTTTCTGAACTAAATAGTTAATTATATTTAAAATCACAGCAGTCTTTTAATAATAGATTTCTCAATTTGTGTTTAATTCAATTTGAACGCATATCGAAGGCGCCATTACTAACCATTTTACAAACGAACAAAGTTTTACTAAATACATAAACTTTTAAAATGTTACGGAATCAAAGAGGCTTACACATATAATGCTTACGAATATCGGAGCAAAAACTGCATACTAACTACACAAATTACCTTCATCATCGTTATCTTTCTAGAATAAAGTTGTTTTGTTGCAATCGAAATCGTGCAGAATCGTTAGCGCTATACACATTTGCCATATCGAATTGCACAGCATTAAAAATTATATATAGTAGACTTAACTATTCACTACATATTAATTACCACTAGAACGTCAGAAAATGTATGAAAAAAATTTAGCTACTGGAATGCATTTAAATTGTTTTCGTTTGAGTTGTTCCAAAAAATGTAAACAAATAAAATAATAATTATAAAATATATATAGTTCAAGTTGGATATAAAAACCTGCCTGTTTGGCTATGTATGTGCGTGTGCGTATGCGCGCGTGTGTGTGTGTATGTGTGTATATATATAGATATATCTAGTTGGTTGTTTTAAGCCTAAGGTGCATTATCATAGCTACATATACATATATATATATCTATCGTATATATATATTGGTTTATATCGTATATACAGCTAAAATCGGAGCTATAAAAATTTGAAAAAAATGCATAATTATTTATCTATATAGTTAACAGTACTATGCAAATTGATAATTAAAATTTTGATTAAAGTTACAAAGTGATTCGAGGAACAGATCTAATTAACAAAATCGTCAACAATTTCCAATAACAATAAACGTAAACTGAACAAGGAAAACTGTTTATCTGTTATCTTTCTCAATTGCTTATAGTGTATTCGTACGGCTGCTTGAATTAATTGTTCTCTTTTCTCCTTTCTATTCTCTTCTCTTTTGACACGCACACACACACACACACTTTACATATTTATATGCACTCTATATATGTACATATCGGCTTAAATCACAGCTACGCAGAGTTTATAGGCAAGGCGAGTCATTTACGTTTGGTTTCTCTAAGCTACGGGACACACAGAGATACAGTTACAGTAACACACATACACATGTACACACACACACACGCACAGGCACACATACATATTGGCTACAATGCCTGAGCCTTAGCCCGCCACCTGTTGCATGGTAATGGTACTAATCAGCTGCTGGCATATTTTACCATACTCGAACTGATCCCCCGAGATGCGCCTCAGCTTGATGCCCTTGGCAGCGCCATGATGATCCCGACTACGCCCCTCGCACACCTGCAGCTCGATCTGCAGGCCACCGGAGTACTCCAGACTCAGATTCGTGGTCGGCTCAGCATAGCTGGCTGTGTTGCAGGCTGGCGCATTGCTGTTGCTAGTGTTGTGGCTAGTGCTGCTGTTGGCTGCGGCATGCGGCATCGCTTCGCTGGAGGCATTGGAGGCGCTGCTATGACGCGACTCGGCACCACTATCCTCCGAGCTAATGCTGCCCTTGTGCAGCACAAAGCCCTTGGGCGGCATAGTCGAATCGATTGTCTGCTTAACCATCTCGAGTATGCGAGTCGAGTCCAAGTTGGAGCATTCGTGTGGCAACGGCACCTCGTAGCACATCTCGTCTGACATGCGACGCGAGTCGCACATGGAGTCGGGCGTCAGATGACCACACTCGGTGTGATCGCCCATTTCGGAATGTGAGTCGGATTTGAAGCCCGAACTGGCCGACGGCTCCTGGCAGGAGGGTGACAAATTATTCGAATCGTTGCTCAGCGAATCATCGGAGAAGCCCAGCGATTTATCGCTGCCACGCCTATGCGCCTCCGCCTGTGCCGAACTCTGGCCAGCATGGCCATGATTGGAGCCCATCGGCTCACAGTCCAAGCTGGCCTTGCGTCCAATGCCACGCGTTATGGATGGCATATCGCTACTCGCCTCGGTAATGATCAGGCCCTGTTCGGAAAAGGGAAAGTCTTAGTCTTAGCCATAAGCCAGAGTTGCTCATCAAAGTTTACCTGCAGCGACATAATCGGCGTTTGCGGCTCCAGCGAATCCTCGCTGTCCCTGCTGTTATCCGAGGAGAGCGCCACGAGCGTTATCTCACTGCCCTGGACATCGGTTAGGCATATCTGTGGCGTTATGCCACCAGTGCAGCCCGCATATGGTGTGCCCGTACTGATGGTATGGCACATCTGTCCATTGCCGTTCTCCTCTTGGATGATGCACAAATTGGGCGATGCCGGCGGCGTGGGCACAACACGCACTGGCTGTGCCGGCGATAGATTTAAGGGCTTTAGGTCATAATACGCTGCCGTGGGTATAAACCAGTTCGGTGTGCTGGCGTAGTCAGCCGGCTGATCTATGCTGCACACGTCCATGGACAAGTCGAGCGGCTGCTGGGCGACGCCTTCGCTGGCAGCGGAGGTGCCGCGCGTGATCGAGCCGCCGCCTGTGCTCAAGCCAGAGATGCCTTTGGTGATCTGATGCAGCGGCGAGGTGGCTGCGGCCACAGCATTCGCATTCACACAGGGACTGAATGGCCCAGTGCCGGGCAGATACGGATTGGGATTGGGCGAGCAGCTGCCGCTGAACCCACTGCCGCTGTTGCTATTGCTGTTGCTGTTCGCAAGGCAGCCACTGTAGACGGGCGACTGGCAGCCGCTGCTGCTGTTCGAGTTGCTGGCTCCCAAATTGATGCTGCTGAACTGACCCACCAGCTGCTGCGGCTGCAATGGCAGCGTTAGCGACAGCGCCGCACCGCCAGCTGCTGCAACACCCATCGTCGCGGTCGTCGTCGCCGCCTGATACTGATAGCCGCAGATGGGCTGGCCGAACATCTGCTTGGCGGAAGTGAGCGAGGCGTTGGGACCGTGCGGCAGCGTCAACGGCGATACACTGTAGCTATGCATGGGCTGCGGCTGGTGCAGATGCGACTGATCCAAATAGCCACCGCTGACCGCTGCACCACTCGCCGCATGGGCCGCCAGGCCCAGCTGCGGCGCCAAATCAATGGGCACCACATTCGATGAGATTATCTTTTTGGCAATTTCGAAGCTGACGCGCTGCTCCTTCACCAGACGATCCAAGGCGGGCATCAGATTCTTGATCGCCTCCGGCGGCACCTCAATGTCGTGACCGCGACGCAAAGCCAGCTGCAAGTTCGTGGGTTTGCCATGTATGGGCGAGCCTGCCAAAGCGAAGCGAGACAGTTAGTTATAGAGAGAGGGAGAGAGAGAGAGAGTGGAATCTCTTGTGTTTTGCCTAACGAGCTTGGACTTTGGCTTACCTGGCAGACTGATCGAATTTTCTAAAAGCGGCGGACTGGGTGCAACCAAAAAATTTCTCTGTGCGATACCTTTTTGCAGCGATTGGCATTCCTGCAGCGGCCCCTGGAACTGTGAGCGTGAGCCCTCCGAGGCGCGACGCACTGGACTGTAGCGTCCTATAGTCGCTAAGCGGCAGCGTGTGAGGAGAGAGCGGGAGGGAAAGAAAGCAGAGAGAGAAATGAAATTAGTAAAAACTCTTGAGCGGAGTTCCATGAACATCGGTTTGATGGGCAACCGCATTGGAGCTAGACCACTTACCACCCTCCTGCACAGTGGGCAGCTTACAGTGGGCGGCGCGATAGGCGCGTCGATTGTTAGCCGCCGTTGGGGGCGCTACTACGAGCGGCACTGAGCTGCTGCCACCGCCCACCCCAGCTATGCTCAATGGCAACGAATGTGGCGCGCCGGAGCCAGCCATGGCGACGCCCAAGCCAAATGTGGCCGCATTGGGCGGGGATTGGCTAAGCGATTTGAGTGTGGGCGGCAAATAGTCGCGATTCATGCGAGATTCAACTTCGCGTATTAGCTCAGGGCAAATGACTGAGGTGAGGTGAGCAGGTGAGTGTGCGAGAGGGTTTCAAGCGTGCAGCAGCAGCAGCAGCAGCAGCGGCAGTTGATTGATTGGTTGTTGTTGTTGTTGTTGCAGTTGTTGTGCAGCAGGCGTTGGCGGTTTTTGTTTTTAAGCGAGTTACGCGCAAGGCAATTAACCAAAAATATCCGAAAAATCATAAAAAGAAATACAAAAAAAATAAGCAAAAATCAAAGTAAATAAAAATTAATTTAAATATTAATTATAAAACTAAAGAAATCATTTGTGAAATCAAAGCTATTAGAAAGCGTTAATGTATATGAAAAACTTAGGACAAATAATTAAAGGGCGTGGCGACCGAGGCGAGGCAGCATTGTATGTTCAATAAGCCCTGTAGCATAGACTAATATTTGATTTGTTTAATTCATTTATTTATTTCCCATCTATTCGTACATTTCCTTTTGATTTATGTTTTTGATATTTGGTTTCATATTTGTTATTATTAATTTATTAACTTGCCCATAATTTGTAATTTTTCCTGCTTAATAAACTTTTATTCATAATTTCCCTTTATTTTGTCATTATTTTTACTTAGTTTATTTCCCATTTTTTCTATTTATTTTTTTTTATATTTTATATTTATTTTTTTATTTTCTTTATTTTTTTCATTTTTCTACTTAGTAAATTTATTATTAATTTCCCTTTATTTTGCAATTTTTCCTAACAGAATTATTATTAATTTCCCTTTATTTTAACATTTTTCCTAACAGAATTATTATTAATTTCCCTTTATTTTGCAATTTTTCCTAACAGAATTATTAATTAATTAAACTTCTATTAATTAATTAAACTTCTATTAATTTCCCTTTATTATTAATTTCCTTTTATTTTAATATATTATTATAGTTTCGCTTTATTTTGTAATTTTTTCCTTTGTAAATTAATTTTTAATTTCCCTCTCTTTTATCATTTTTTCTCCTAATGAAATTGTTAAGAATTTCCCACCTTTTTTTAACTTCCTTTCCGTACTTCCTTTGTCTTACACATTTGCTAATTTACTTTCATTTATTTATTTCCCTTTTCTATTTCTGATATTTTTAGGGATATTTGAGACTCTTTGATAAACAGCAACAGCCATGGCCAAGGTTTTAGGTTAACTTTGATTTACAGCCTCATAAGAAAGGTCAACTATTACACTCTGTAGCCACAACTTTAAAACACTTCAAAGAACAGAGGGAATACACTTAACAGCTAGCTGCAACAGCTGTTGTAATCCTATTATATATATATATAACGTACCTGGCGGTCGTTCCGTAACGGTCAGCAGACCTGTGCGTCGGGTGCGCATATTCCCACCGCCTGCACCATTGCCGGTGGGCGTCTGGGCCTGTGCACCTGGCTGGCCCACCTGCATGTGACCCATTTCCCCGGGACTATGGCTAACGGACAGATCCTCGGTGCAGCCCACGGTATGGCGCTTAACACAACCACGTTTCTGCATGTATCTATAAAGAGGAATGTCGTGAGTCACTTCAGTCTAGCAAGCGATCAAAGATCAGAGCTTTGCCTTTGTATTTCCTCGCTGCACTCCTCGCCGCTATTTTCCGGACAGCAGTGCAGCTGGCCCGGCGTCTGTTCCCCGAGCGGCGACAGCTCCGATGTGCCGGGCGCGTTATTCAAATTGGCATTGATGTAATAGCCCGTGGTGTCCATTTGCTGTGGAGTGGCTGCAACGCCGCTGTTGCCCGCCGAAATGCTGGCGGGGTAATAAATGTGTAGATTGGCGCCGCCATCCGAGGCGCGTCGTCCAAACGAGCCTGATGAAAGGCCAACGATTAGTGACACATGCTAGTACGTAAGGACATTGCGACTTACTGGCACCCATGACAACGGGCGGCTTGAGCAGATGCTGATCCTTGATGGTCAAATTGTGCAGCGGCTGATTCTGCAGCATGGGCAAATTTGTGGGATAGTAGAGCGTCGCTTGGCCCGCATCGTTACACTGCGGCGCACACTTGAAGTCAATGGGCGGCATCTGAGGATTGGCCAGCGCCTGTTCGTGTGCCACATCGCCCGGTCCGACCGTGTGGCGACGCGTATTGGCACCAGAAGTGCCACCCGCCGTGGCACTCAAGTGCTGCGAATTGACAGGTGGCTGAAACAGGTAAAAAGTTGTCATTAATTGGCTACAATTGATAGCTGAGTCTGTGTAGCCTCACCTCATTGGAACGCGCCAGACACTCCAGCTCAAAGTCGCCGAACTTCTCCAAATCGACGCCGACGTCGGCACACCAGCCAAAGCCCAGCGCCGTATTGGAGGCATTCACATTGCTGTTCAGCGGACTGAGCCGATCGAGAGATTCCTGTTTGACGGGCTCCGAGCGATCCACAACGCCAGTGGTGATGCTTGTCTTGCGGGATCTGGAGTAGGCAAGGTTTGCATGATGCTGCAGTCTTTGGTTTTCGCGTCGCTTCTGCAGCAGCTTGTCCTGCAGCAGATTGTATATGGCATAGATGTTATCGAAGCGTTGCTCATGCACCGACTGCGCAATCATATCGGCCGTCAGGCCGGGCAGCTGCAGCATGTGCGTCATGACCACAGCATCCAGCTGAGGTGTCGACGAGACCTCTGAGCTGTCAGCGCCCGATAGCGATGTAGTCGAACTGCCCAACGAGCTGGACTGCAGCTGCGGGCCAGTGCCAAAAGGCAGCGCACTGACATCCAGACGCTCCTCCTGCTGCAGCTCCGCTTGCCAGTCGCTCAGCCAGCGATGTTTGATGATCTGTTTGATGGTATAACGACGATCTGGTTCCACGACGAGCATATTTCGTATCAAATGCTCACAATCTACCAAATGGAATACAAATGTTTAGAGCTGTTCTCATATATGGGGAATGAGCGGGGGCGACTTACCCTGCGACATGAAGAAGGGTATACGAAATTTGCCTTGCACCACGCGACTTTTGAGCTCCAATATGGTCTTGCCGTCGAAGGGTAATGCGCCGCAGACAAGCGCATAGAGCACTACGCCCAAACTCCAGATATCCGACTTGGGGCCATCGTATTCCAGGCCCTGAAACACCTCGGGCGCCGCATAGGGCGGTGAGCCGCACCACGTGCGCAACGGACTGCCCTCCTCGTAGTGATTGCTAAAGCCAAAGTCAGCCAGCTGTAAGGGATATTGGGATATTAGAGTTCGGCTATAGTCGGTCCAAGTCTTGCTGCTTACCTTTATGTTCATGTCCTTGTCGAGCAGCACATTCTCCGCCTTGAGATCTCGATGCACCACTCCACGCAGATGGCAATAGTGCACCGCCGAGATGAGCTGTGTGAAGACACGCGCCGCCTCCGGCTCCTTCATGCGCCCGTTGGCCACCAGATGATCAAAGATCTCGCCGTTGGGCGCATATTCGGTCACCAGATAGATCATCGACTGCGATTCCATCACCTCGTAGAGGCGCGTTATGTGCGGGTGACGCAGCGATTTGAGTATCGATATCTCGCGAAACGTCTTGCTCAGGTATTCCTCGTTGAGGCATGTCTTATCGATGATCTTGATGGCCACCTGGAATTTTAGAGTACAGGAAACAAAACAGCTCACATCAGTCAGGCACCGTTTATAATTTACAATGACAAAACAACAACAATAATTCGGATATGAATGCAAACAAAATATGTGCCTTTTGGGTTTGGCACCAGAAGGTGAACGAACCGGGCTGAAAAGGAGAATGCGACGATTGACAAACGAGAGCGAACCGAGAGCCAGCAAGAAATTCATGCTGTGTGGGCTGCTGACAACATCTTGCGCTCCCAGTAACAAGAGCAAATACCAGGAACTAACCATACCACGACTAGTCAATACACTTCAAAAGTACTTTTTTGATTCATTTTATAATGATTGATATAACCTGTACTTTATGGATCTTTTATACTCTATATATAATATGTGAATTAGTAGAAAGCTTGATTAGATTTATAATCAAAAGCAAACTTCTATCAAATCATTCACTTTTTTCTAGAGATTCAGCTCTATATATACATATATAAATAAAACATATATTTTATATTTTATTATAATAAACTATAAATATTTTTAAGAATTTAGAATTTAATTTAAATATATTTTAATACTTATTTTTTATATTTTATATTTTATATTAAATGTATATTTTTCAATATTTACAATACAAAATATTTAAATCTTGAAAAAAAAATTTTAAAAATGTTCTATAATATATTAAAAACGAAGTTGAAAAATATATAAAATATAATTATAATATAAATATTAATTTAAAAAAATGTACATATTTTAAATACATTTTTTTATTTTATTCAAACAATATTTATAATACAAAATATTTTAAATCTTGAAAAAAAAAATATTTTAAAAATGTTCTATAATATATTAAAAACGAAATTGAAAATACGTTACATTTTTGAAATAAATTTTTTATATTTTTTATTTTTTTTTTATTTATTTTTTTTTTAAGTTATGATTAAAAAAAAAATAATTATTAAATTTTATAGGCAATATAGAAGATAGTAGTAGTATAGTAAATATTTTATATAACAGCATAAAAATAAATCAAAAATCGAAAAATCTAATTTATAATAAAATATCAAAAAAATTCTTATAAATAATTTTAATAAATGTAAGCACAGTAAAATCTTTACATTAAATATATAGCCAAAGATCTAAACATTTGTAGTACCTCTTCAAGAGCTACACAAAACGTCACTTGTTGCCATAATGCCCTGCGTAAGAGTATTTCAAGAAAAAAGAGACAAGAAATAAACGTGTCTCGGCTGGGATAGCACGGCCGCATTTGTTGCTGGGGGTCAGGTGGTAGGTGGCGCACTGTCTGCAGCCACAGCGGCAGCAGCAGCAACAACAACCACAGCGGCGGCAGCAGCAGCAAACACGACAAGCACGACGACGACGACAACAACGCCAAAGATGGCGCGAGTGTTAAATTCTGTGTGGTTATAGTAAGAGAGGTGCTGCCAATGACAATGATGATGATGACGATGGGGACAGGGAATCGGGCCGAGGCGTATGGGGCTGGGCAGACAGAAGAAGCAGAGTCAACAAAAAAAAATAAAAACATTCTTTACACACGACTTTAGACAACGTTGTCCGTTTATTTGCTTTTGTATTTCTGCCAAGCATTTCAATAATTATTTAACAAAAAACTGAAATAATTAACAATCAAGCGTATGGTATGTGTGCACGATAGAGTGAGCAATACAAACTGAGAGACAGAGAGAGAGAGGTAGATCAGTTGCTCTTATAGCAACAACAGCAACATCATGATGAACCTCACACCGGTTTTTCAATTTGTTGTTATTGTTGCTGTTGTCGCTGCCTCAACATTTAAACAATTTGAGTTTTCTGGCCGTTTAGCTATTAAGCCTTAAGCAGCACTTTCTGTTGTTGCTCCACTCGCATGCAATAATTGAATATAAATAAATAACAGGAACAAAAGCATTTGAAACTAAATTTCCAGCACACGGCGTATGCGTAATATTTCAATTGTTTCGCTACTCAACTCCGCCTACGTGTTTGAATCAATTCTTTTTTGATAATCAATAAATTAAAATAATACTTTTTTTAAATATATGCTATTGCTGTTATTCAGAGAAAGACAAAAAACTTTTGTTACTGCAACACTTGGCGTATGCGTAATATTTTCTGCTGTGTCATTTGCCAATTTGTGAGTTTTTTTTTTTTTTTGGTTTGAGCAACTGTTTGCTAATTACATTTGCCACGTGATTAATGTACTAAAAATATATATATGTATATAAATATATAAAAAGAAAACAATAAACCTATCTGTATATAGATAGATAAATAAATGTAAATAAATATATATGTATAGATAGGTAGTTAAGAGATAGAAAATATATAAAGGGAAGGCTGTAGATGTAGAAGGAAGCTGGATAAATATATAAATATATATCTTTATACAGCTCTGCTCATGAAAATAGTAGTTAGACTGAGCACAATAACACAGCGAATATTAAGGTGAGTATATTTTTTATATATGTAAAGAGAGAGAGAGAAAATATATATATAGATAAATAGCTACATCTATATGAAGATAGACAGAGAACTGGATAGATATATGGGGATATTTAAATAAATAAAAATATTTAATTTTATTTTTAATATTAAAGAAAATAAATATAAGCACAAGATAGGGTGGAAGATATACAGATAGAAAGGCAATGAGATGGATTAACAGATCGATACAGAGCTATCTAGATAAAGAGTGAGATAAAAGGATATGGAAATATTCTAGATGGGAATACAAATTCAGATACGTGCGAAGGTATCTATAATGTAATACTTTAATTAGGCAAGATTGATAGATTCAACATTATTAGCCAGACAGATAGGGGGCTGTGGAAGACAGACTGATGGACTACATCGATTCAACTCTACAGTAATGTATATAATCATGGTAAACTATCATCATATTATACACAATTGAAAGGTCAAGTCAATTAAAAGTTTTGGATTAATAAAATATGTTATTACAAAAGTAGGCGCCTCCTCTCCCATAGACTGCAAATGATGTACCACACAATAATTGCATTGAGACAATTGTTTTGTCAGCTGCTGATGGGCACACAAGGCAAAATTTTATATCGTTGCGAAATGCCATTGCCACGTGCCATTTTGACCTTTTGCCGCGAATGCGATGAACCTTAAGAACAAACGCTACTAAATGGGACATTCAAAGTAAGCGCAACAGCAACAACAACAACGTCCACAATGTCACATTTGGATATCCTTCGCTTGGCATAACACAAAATAAAAAGGAAAATAATATATAGCCAAGGCGAATACAAGGCAGAAAGGTTTGCTCCTTGGCGCACATATTGATTTAAAGGCTGGAGGACTACAGCAGCAACAACAACAACAACAACAACAACAAAAGCGAATGCTAAATGCTATTACAAAATGTAAATTCCTTTTGATTGCCAAAGCTGTGACTCATTTGAATCGTTCACGGTTCACAATTTAGAAGTCGAATTAACTTAAAAGCTGAAACATAAATTTACATTTAAGGCTTTCGCTCTCGCTTGAATTGAAATTACAAAATGAAAGGAGATTTAGGACGTGGAACTAGTTCAATCAAGAGGAGCTCCGTTGAGCTTTAGAAAGAGATCTTTTTAAACTTAACTTGTTATTTAAATTGTCAACTGATGACATTAGATGTAAGCGTATTATTAAATGGAACTAGTTCAGTTGAATAATTGTTTTCAGTTTTTTTTTTCAGAATTAGTATGGTATCGTATTAACGAATGTTTGCCACGATAGCATTAACGAATCTTAATTACAAAAATTATGGTTCATAAGAACACAATTAAAATGAACTAGTTCATAGGAATCCTTGTGGATTCAGAATTAATAAAGTATTTGTTAATAATTGATATATTATAAATTCGAGTATTTTGAGATGGAACTAGTTCATATGAACTTTTGACTGTTAGCTAAACTGATGCAAGATTATTGATTCAGAAGCTGCTCTTCTATATCAATACAATTTTGACATCAGCTAAATCAGTTCTTGCGGAACTAGTTCTTTTTTTTTTTTTTTTTTTTTTTTTTTTGCCTTATAGCTTTCTTTTCCATATGAGTGCTTTCAAATGGAACTATTCTGATTCAAAATCAAGTTAAATTTCTTTTTATTATAAATATAGAAAATATATTCTCTTTAGCATTTCTCAAATGCTTCCCTTCCAGACGAATTCGTTCTCGCGTTCCATTTTCGTGTACTCCTCTCGCAGCAGCTCCAGCTCTTTGGCATTCTGGACATTCAAGCGTTCCAGCTGACCATTGAGCGCAATGATGCGCTCTCGCACCACATTCACCGTATAGAGACTGAGGCGTTCCGGCCGAAAGACGTCCTCTTTCAGCGTATTCATATAGTGCCACATCTCCTGCAGCTGGCCACGTTTGTCGGCCTGATGCTTGCGCAGCTTCTCATCCATTTCCAGCTTCAGTCGATCAATGTCATTGATGAGGCCAGCGACTTTATTGCCGCTCGAAGGCCGGCGACTGCCAGCCGACACAGACTTGCCATCCTTGCCGGCATTATCCTTGTCGGCGTCCTCGTGCTCGCCATCTGCCTCAGGGTCGCTGTCGTCGAGAAAATGGCTGGCATTCAGTTTGACTTGATTGCATTCGAGATACTTTTGCTGTGCCTTCAAACGCATTAGTTCGCACAGAAGGCTGGTGGGCGTGGCCTTTGGCTTCTTTTCGGCACGCAGCGGCTTAAAGGGCGCCTTGTGTTTGCCGTCTGAAGGCGTGGCACTTGCCTCAATATCGTGTTCCACGCGCTTCGCCGACATGTGACCTGTTTGCCTCAAACGTTGGCGGCACACAAATGTTGCACAATGCAGGCGAGTCCTTGCAACTTGTATTGTTACTGTTGCTACTTTAGTTGTTGTTGTTGCTGTTTACACGCGGTAATCAAACGTGTGTTGCCAGCCCAACCACACCGCCTCGCTACACCTGGCTCATGTTTAATCAATAGCTGAAACGCGCCCACTTTTCCTCTGCTGCGCCGGCTGCTGCAATTGATGCTGCCTCTCTCTCGCTCTAGCTCTCTCTCTCCCTCGTGTGTCTCTCTCTCACACTCTTTCACTTGCGCTCTCATTTAACCCTTGTGCACCGCGTTTTTATGCCAAGGGTCGCTAAACTTTATTTGGGTTAACTTAGGCGTTGCTTTAAACAATTTCCCTCAATTGCTTGCGCCGCTAGAGAAAATCGATTAATACAAATTTCATAGCTCTGGCCTACTTAGCGTAAGGACAAGTGCCAGTAGCTTACTAGAATATATTTATATATGTATAAAAAACAAGACATTTAATGCGTAGATGGAGCCTTTGACATTTAGTCAAGCAAAGCGATAAATCATTTATAGAAAGTGTTCAAATGACTGAGGAGAAAGAAGGAAAGGAGAGAGAGATAGAGTGAGAGAGAGCGAGAGAGAGAGACAGAGCGAGAGAAACCGAAATAGAGGGAGTGAGTGAGGGCGAGTCTATGAAGTAACTGCGCACGTGATTGATTCGCAAATTGTTGCGTTGTTTACGTAGTATTGTTGTTGTTTTTGTTGTTGTTGTTAATTTACGACTGGAAGCGTATTTTGATAACGCGCTTGTTATCATATGAATGCGAATGTTTATCGAGTGTGTGTGTCAGCCACAACAACAAGTTGCAGACGTAAAGCAAATTGAAGCGCGAATCAACAATAAATTAGATAGCTAAACATGATAGCTAACCCAAAATAATACCCTGTAAAAGTTTTAGAGAAGATATGCCAAGCTCAATGCAAGCTTGGGCAAACAAAACGTTAAGATCAAAGAGGAAATTCTCGAAAATAGTGCTGAGTGAAATGTATAAGATGTAATAAGCTGCAGAGCATGTGAACATTATGTATATATATTATGTATATATATATATATATATATATATATATATATATATATATATATATATATATATATATATATATATATATATATATATATATATATATATATATATATATATATATATATATATATATATATATAATTTAGGGTATTTGCAACTCTCTTCAATTTAAGCATCATTTACTTCGAGGCAATTCTTATTAAACGCAAATTTACAGGGTATTTCGACTACTACTTTGCGCCAACTGCGGTGCAAACGAGACAGCAAATATGAAAAAAAAAACAAAAGCAAGAAAAAAAACCTTGTTGGGCAAAAAAGCGCCAGACAGACGAAAAAAAAAAAAATAAAAGAAGACAACGAATGAAAAAAAAAACAACAAAAGCTGCGAAATAGTTAATGAAAAAGTAAATAAAAATTGTTAAACGATTTGGGCAGCCATGCGACTGAGTCGTAAAGCCATATAATATATATAAATATACATATATATATATATAAATATATATATATATGTGATTTATATATGTGTTGCCTTTATATATATATATATATTTCAGCTGCGATCTGCGAGCGACCAGCAACAAGTTGGAGATCTCGATGCCGTGGCCAGACAGCGTGAGCTCAAGTTAAATATTTGGCCATAGCGAATGATCAATCAATGTTGCCTCAGTGCGCAACGGGAGCGTGATGATTATTATTATTATTATTATAAAAATAATATTGCTGAGTTGGCGGGCTTGAAAATAATAAAAAAAAGAAAAACGAAAGAAAGAAAAGAAAACAAATAGAAGCAACTAGGAGAAATGTTACAGTCGGGCACAACTGACTGCAGTATACTCGTTCCAGTGTTCAGCGGAGTGTTCATCAAGCGCACATCACTTATAGATTTATATATAAAGTTGTATAACTTTTGGTAGTTCTATCTTCAGCTGAAGAAATAGCCATATAAGCAATAAGTCTTAAGACTTAAACGCTTCTATATTTCATACATCTCATATATACAAATACCTATATACTCTTCTCAGTTTCTAAGCAGTTTTTGTAAAAAATAAAAATCACTTGAAATTTTCCAGTTTGTCACAATTGGAGCGTTAATCAGCGGAATGCCTGAAGCCTAAATTCTTGCACGCGCCATAAATTCAATTAAAATTTCCATGTTCAATCAGAATCAATCAATCAATCAATCAATTAATCAGTTCAGGCACAAGGTAAGCCAATTAAAAAAGGGATTCGAAACAATTTGCATTGAGTTCGGCTAGACAGACCAAATATTGATTGAAAGTGGAATTTATTTCGTCGCCGATAAATAAATTTCATGAATAAAGATATAGTTGGCGCAGGAGAAACCCAGAGAAAATTCATAAAGGGCCTAATTAAATAGATATCTCGCTTAGTAGTTGATAAAGCAGTTCCACTTTTAAGTGTAGGCAAAAGTTTTTAATTTCTTTTAGTTTTTAATTACTGCATGCATAGCACAAACTTTACGTTTGGTTTATATAAATATCTCTAGGGAAAGAGGAGTGGCAATAGCTTACATATCCTCTCTCTCACTGAGTGGCATACACCTGCTCTATGTCTCTATATTTTTTAAATACTTGGATGCATTAAAGTTACTTGAAAGGGGAATATATATATATATATATATATATATTTATATATATATATATATATATACATATATATATATATTCTTTATATATTTGTCTCTGTCAGTCTTTTTATACCCTGATCCCATTAAAAATGGGAAATCAGGGTATAATGGTTTTGTGCAAATGTATGTAACAGGCAGAAGGAGGCGTGGCAGACCCCATAAAGTATATATATTCTTGATCAGGACGACAAGCCGAGTCGATTGAGCCCTGTCCGTCTGTCTGTCCGTCCGTCTGTCCGTCTGTCCGTATGTGTGAACGCGTGGATCTCAGCATCTATAAGAGCTAGAGACTTGAAATTTTTTTTGTAGGTCCGTGTATAGCACGCGCAGGTCAAGTTTGTTTCAAATATTCGATAACTATTCGCATTTAATTGTTATCGAATAAAAACATTATTGAAATGCAATAAATAAATTATATCTCAAACGTCTTAGGAGCTAGAGCCTCCAAATTTTGTATTTAGTCTTATGTATATTTTATGCAATTTTGGTTTTTGTTAGATTTTGGATACCGGCTCCAAATTCCCCCAAATTCTTAAAATTTAAGTTTAGTTGGAACTAGGGCCATTATGTGAAGGCGTTTGCATCTCAACCAAGCCAATAGGATATGTAGATCATATGCTGAAAATTTCATTAAAATCCATTAAGTAAAACAGAAGTTATTAAACAAAACGTTTGGCCAATTTGCAAAAGCACATGTCAGCAGCGCCACGCGCACGCATTTTTCCTATGCATGTGCACACATACATTCAAATGCGTGTATTCTTTTCTATTCCAAGAATTGAAATTGCGATTGAATTGTGCTGAATTATTAGCTGCTACTTATGTTCAAATTTGCAACACTTCGCGTATGAAGGACAGTGGCTGCGTTAGTAGAGAGGCTGCTCGCATGCAGCTTGGTCCGGGTTCGAGACCAGTGGAAATGAAATGTTTTTTATTGTTTTATTTTTTTTTTAGTTATGAAGTGGCGGTGTTGGTAGAGTTTGTGCACGTTGCGTAAATAATCCGGGTTCGAATCCTGGTCTCGCAATGTCGATTTTTATTTGTTTTTTTTTTCTTAATACTCGATACAAACTACGGAAAATATTACAAAACTCAAAGGACTGGGATCAGGGTATCTCCTAGTCGGGCACCCCGACTAGAGCTTTCTTACTTGTTTTCTGTTTGTGTCTGTTTCTCTTTTTTTCTATCATCTGCCTTTATCTCTCCGCCTATTTCTCATTCTATATCTCTTTGTCAATCTGTATTTGTCTCTTTTTTTGTGTATATGCTTATCTATATCTTTTTCTCTGTAGATCTGTCCCTATCTTCTTTAGTACTTTTATCTATTTCTCTCTATCTCTCTTTACTTTTCTCTATCAAGCCTCTCACTCTTGCCATATTTCTATATTTCTCTCTTTCTCTCTGTCTCTCTGTTTGTCTCTCTCGCTCTCTTTCGTCATTTCACTAGATCTCTATTTTTGTCACTTTCTATCATCTTTCTGTAACTCTTCTCATCTCTGGATTGTTTATCTCTCTCTACCCCGTTATTTTTCTCTCTGTCTTGCTTTCTAACTCTTTCTAAGACTTCGTCTGCCTGTCTATCGGTCTTTTGAATAACAAACTACACTTACTTAACCTAATGAGAATCGAAAAGAGAGGCAGCACTTCTTTTTTAATATTACTCTGCTTACATAAAAGTTTATACCAATATTCTCGACCATTTATACGCAAACTTATTACTTTCTATCAAATGTTTAACAAATCAAAGTTAAAAACAAAACTTTTTTGACTTATCGCCAAGGCAAGCTCAATATATCATATCAAATAAATATATATTTGTATATTAGTGAATATTCATATGAATATATGATTTGAACTTAACAAACTTCCATTCTTATCGATGTTGTTTACACACTATGTACCATAATGTATACACCATGGCCCATTGATAAAAGTAATAATTATTGGCGAAATGCGCTTAGCAGATAAGCCAGCAATAATACTAATGACCGCAATGATAATATAGCCAAAGTCATGTAGTACTTAAACATTGCATTTCTCATACACACACACATACACACGTGCGTCTCGTGTCCATTGTGAATGTTAAGTAAGATAAGTAAGTGTGAGTGGACCTTGAAATTGACAAACAGCTGTGTATTGCCCCCTCTCGCTCTCCATCACTCTCTCCTACTCTCTCACTTATCGTCATATTGGAAAACAACAAATAAAGAACTGTAAAAGCAAACAGAATGAAAATGGAAATAAAGTGAAAATAATAAAATATTCGCATCATATGCAAATTGTTTTTGTTTTTGTTTTTGTTTTTGCTTTGGTTTTTGCTTTTGTTTGCTTTCGTTTTTCCCTTTTTCTTTCATCAGTCCAGCCGCCATTTTGAATTGCAGGCACGTGCTGTTTCTGCTGTGGGATGAATCTCTACACTGCCGTGTGGAGACTAAGCACACAACAGTTTATATTTTTTTTCTTCTTTCAATTCTGTTCTCAATTATTCACATTCGTTGTCAATTATGCATAAAACGAGGCATTTTTCTGTTTGGCCTACAAATTTGCACTTATTGTTGTGATAAACTATTAAAGAACATTCGCTTATTGTCGTTATTGTTGTTGTTGCTGCTGCTGCAGTTGTTCCAATTGTTGTTGTTGTTGCTGTATTGTGTCACTTGACAGTCGAAATTATCAGCGTTCGCATGTAGTTAACAGCCACTGTGACAGCTGTGGGCTTTGTTGTTTTACTCTATACAAACATATGTCTACACACATACACACATATCTCCCTCTCCCTCTCTCTGTCTTTCTAGCTGTGTTGGTGTCTGTTTGCCCTAAGCCCACAGCGCCCCGTTAACCAGCTGAAGGTGACTCATTATCACTTCTAGCTGCAGCAGCTGTAAAATGCATTCGGAATTTATAATGTACAAAGAATGTTGAGAAATTGTCGCTCAGCTGATAGAGCGCAAGTGGTAAGGGCACTACGTGCATTTGCACGACTATCACATGCTCTGTAAATCACGTATGCCGATTGGATCATAATGCATCATAAAATATGGGTAGCTTATAAAGAGCTGGCACGACTTTTAACTACCCTGTAATTAACTCTTTCATATCTATATCATATTTTTAATCACTTAAGAAAGCTTTTAGATAACGTAATTTGTGCCAACAATTTAATTCCATGACTATGAAATACCCTGCAAATCAGATTTATAACTAATTTCAGCTCAATCAAATGAAGAATTCGAAGATATATAACACAGATACTGTTACAAGTGCATCTCAAGTGCTTGCACGACTGTTAAATACCCTATTATACAAATTCCACGGCATTTCTGACCTTTCTAAAACAGTTCTTTATACAACTAATACACCCTTTAAAACTGCATCCTCTAGGGTAGTTCAGAAGAGATGAAAATGTGTTTTAAGCAATTTTACGAACAGGTGCGAATGTACTCACAGCTGATTACGACATACACTCATTAAATGCAGCATCCCAGCCATTTTAGAGATGCATTTAAGAGATAAGTTTTTACGGAAATTATTCTCGAAAATATTTGTAAATGCAAATTACATTTGACAGCAGGAAAGAAATAACAACAAAGTGATCTTAAGCAGAACGAAACAAAGCTTAATTACTTCCTCAAACAGAGACAGAGAGAGAGTGAGGAAGGGATGCCAATAGCAGGTGTGTGTGTGTGTAGGTAGGGCTCCAATGTGTCTTCTCCGTTAGAGATAGATAGCACAAAACGTAGGCAGGTAGAGCGGGATAGACATGGAATTAAATGCGTTTCAATTAGCATCAACTGATCTGAGAGCCAAAGCCGAACGCGCAGCTGCTGCGTCTGTTGCTCTCAAACCAATTGTATGCAAAAACATAAGGCAAACATGGGTTGGGAGGGGAGGGGAGGGGAGGGGCGATCGGAGTAACAACTGGCCGATCAGCCAGTTCAAATATGTATTGTCAATAAGTTGAGTAAACAGTTAAGTATACTATGCGCACATATTTACGCGGCAATAAACATAACAACAAGAGAATTATAATAACTAAAATCAATTTGATTAAGCCAAATGCGCAGCCTAACGGCAATAATAAAAGGAAATAAAATGGAATGCAAAACCAAATAAGCTATATATTCGATGCGTGAGTGAAATCGATATATGAATCGATATATATATATATATATATATATATATATATATATATATATATATATATATATATATATATATATATATATATATATATATATATATATATATATATATATATATATATATATATATATATATATTAATATGGCTGCTATATTCGATCTCTCAGAGAAACTGAGAGCAAATCTTTGCTTTAACACTTTGGGAATTACAAGCGCGTAAGCTAGAGCTAAACATAGATGCGCTGTTTAGTCCCTTTCAGCCGAAACTTGAACCAATATCTGAACCAAAATCATGTTTCTTGAACTACAAATTGACCAAAATGGGGAGTTTGAGCTGAGAGTTGAGAATAGCAGACTATATCCGAAGCTAACCTCTCTATAAAAACAAAGATTTGTGTCTTATCTTTGTTTTTATATCAGTTTATAGTAAACGTCATACAGGCAAAGATATAATACAAATAATATATTTATAATAAATGGATATAGATCGGGGGACTCTGGGAAAATATTTAATTTAAAATTTGTCAGTTTTAAGATTCATATAGAGTATAAAGAGATAGATATACATATATATATATACAACTTTGTATGATTCACATATATCTAAAGTGTACAGATCAAGGACTGCAGAAGACTTTTCTTTAAGATAATAAAGATACTGTATTATCTAAGATCTGATTATCCATTCACTTATTCATTTATTCATATATTTTCTATTATCTATTCTATACCAATCTATTATCTAAAAAGGCAGACAATATGTATATATATATATAATATTCAGTCCTGCAGAGATCATCTTATAGTTAGTACTACACTATCTATAGAGATAGTTTATGTATGTTTACACTACATATCAAAAGTATACAGTCATAGATCATATATACCAGCATATACATACATATATATATATATAGATATATTGCATAACTCACCTTTGTCTTGGTCACTATGTTTGTGGCCAGTTTGACTACGGCGAAATTTCCCTTTCCTATGGTTTTCTCCAGCTCGTAGTAGCCGACACGTAAAAGTTTATCCACAGATATTTTGCTCGTCGATGGCACTTTGTAATTTTGTGGCGTTGATGTGGAGGCGGCCATTGCACTTTGTTGTTGTTGTTGTTGCTGTTGATGTTGTTGTTGTTGCTGTTGGTTTTGGTAATTGGCTAAAGTTGCGTTGCCTGCGCCGCCTCCCTCCCACTCGTTGTTGTTGTTGTTGCTGTTATTGTGAACGCAGGAAGTTCACTTAAGCTGCATTTTCTTTTGTTTGCGGAGCTTGAATTCATTTGCCACACAAAGCCGCTGCTGCTGCACACATACATACATACACACACTCACTCTCACACACACACACACACGCATACACACACACACACATACACACACGCACGCACACACCGAGGAACAGCAGCAGCGTAAAATTTTAATTCGATTCGTTGCTTTCAAATTGAATTGTTGCAATTATTTGCGCGTTGCATTCGCTGTGTCAAAGGTCAACGGCAGCTGCTTCGTCGCTGTTGTTGTTGTCGCTGTGGCATCTGCTCCCGACTGGGCCATTGGACACGGCCACGTGGCCAAATGCAACGAGCACGTGAGGCGTCTCCTATTTGATTTCCTTGTGGCACTTTGGTTGCCTCACTTGAAACGTCGCTGTTGCTAGTTGTTTGTTGATATTTGTTGTTGTTGCTGTTGTTGTTATTGATATTATTGTTGTTGCTTTGAGGCGTTTTCTCTTTTCACATTTTTAGCCTCGTCGTCGCCGTGCTGCGTTTGCAAACAGTATACAAAAAAAGCAATTAAAAGTAAATCACATTTGATATTTGACCTTCGTTCGGTGTTGTTTTTTATCACTTCTGCTGTTGCTGCTAGTGCTGCTAGTGGGCGTGGCCAGCAAACAGCTGTTATCTCTTTTATCTATGGCAAACAGAAATCCCACACACGGCACTTTTCTATAGCTCTGCTAGGCAACAACTTTTGGCCGGCAGTGTAGGAAACCAGTGTCTGGCACTTCCTCTCTTCGCTCTCTTCTACCTCCACGTTTTACACTGTTGCCTCCTCCTACTGGCTGTCGCCTACTACACAAGCTGTCGTGCATTGCAGACCACGAGAAAACTACCTCTCTCTTTCTCTCTTCACTCTATGCTAACTCTCTCGCCGTAAGCTGATCGCCTGGCCAAGCTGGTGCTTCTTCTGGCTCTCTATCTCTCTCTTTCTACTCCTCCTCCTGACTGTCGCCTGCTACATAAGCTGCGTGCATTGCGGACCACGACAAAACTTAATGGGTTAATGTACAGCATCAAGGTCGCGTGGCCAGACACACACACATTCAAACACACGCACACGCACACGCACACGCTGTTTGAGTGCACGAGCGAGATGGCGCGCGTGGCCCAAGTCAAGTGGCGAATGTTTGCTGGAGCAAGCGTTCAAGTCAACAAATTCTTTATTGAAATCAATTTAAGGCAGCAAGAGCGCGAAATAGTTGTGGAAAGAGGAAGCAGCGCAAAGCAAACACAACAAGTACACACACACACACGCACAGAGAATTGTACAGACAATTGAAGCGCGCAAAAGAATTAAGTTGTGAAGGGCTTAGAAAACTTTTAGATGCGCTACACTCAGCTTGTCCATTAAGAGAAGCGTTGAATTAAAAACAGTTATGTAAGTCCTGAAATCTGTTAAATAAGCCGAATGTAAGCTACAATTCTAATGAACAGCGCTCTTAAAATAATCTGCTGCTGAACTAACTAAATCCAACGCTCGCTTAGCTTTGCTACAAATACTCATTGCTATGAAAAAGGCCTTCCATTTATTATTCAAATTACCTACGCACTTTCAAATGCCCATTGTGCTTGTTTTCTAGAGTATAACAGTTAATGCATGTAAATATATATACATGCATACATACACGCAAACAAACATGCATATAAATTTATGTATATGACGTATAAATTGTAAACAATTTGTTGGTGCGAAAGAGCTACGGCAGCTGTATGTGGCCAGCCAACAATGCAAAAAAAAAAAAAAAACGATTTTTAAGTGGTTTTTCTCAGCCATTTAATTTGCACATTTTCACGTTTCTTGAAAAATTTTTGAAACGAGTGTGAAGCGAATCGAATCAAATTATTAAATACTACTTGAAAATGATTTTTTGTTTGTTTATTAAACGAATAGAAAAGACACAAAACAGTTCCAAATGGTCAAAGCAGCAGTTGAACGAGTGGTTGGAAGAGGCGGTGGTGCGAACAAACATATATATATATATATACATATATCTCAAAGTACAAAAATCAACAGACTGCGACTGCGACGGCAATGACGACGACGACGAATGTTTGAACTAAATGGATGCGAATGCAGTGACGACGATGACCTGTGCCTGGAAGCGCCGCATCAAAGCTGAATGAACTTCCAAAATGGAAGCAGCATTTGAAGCTGGAGCCCCATTTGACTTGACAACTTCCAACGCACGCACGCAAAGGAAGAGCGAGAGAGAGAGAGAAAGAGAGAGAGCGAAAGAGAGTTGCGAAAGCGTAGCCAGCTGTAAAAGACGTCACAAGCGTTTGCGGCGAAATTAAGACGAAAAATCATCATGATATGCGTCGATGTGTGCTGTCATTCACAACTGAGGCGGCGTGCACGGTAATTGGGCGGAGAATTGAAAGCCGGAGTATACAAATTGTTAGTTATTCAAGTTAACTGTAATTATTATTCAATTGGGATAGATCAGTTTAGACAGAAGTTACTTAGCATATGGAATGGTGGTAAACTTATGAAAAGCACTGTGAGCATATGTACATGCATGTATACATATGTACATACATTCATACATACACTTGTACACCATATCTGTTGGGCATAGCTGATAACTAAGGCACCGCAGTAGTTCTTGTTGTTGTTGTTCTGCTCGCACTCGTGCCCTCTGCTGGCAACAACAACAACACGACAGCAAAATCAGAGAAGGCAAAATACGAGAATGATTAAAAAACAACAAGCATAACAAAAGAAAACCAAAAACAACAAAAGTCGCGCGCGCAGGAAAAAAAAGTAACAACAGTCAGGCAAAGTAAATGAGCCAACAAATATAAAAGAGTAGAAAAAACAAAAGCTAGAGAACGACTTCGACTTACAAACAGCAGCAGCAGCCAGACAGCAGAGACGACAATAACAACAACAGTTCAGAAGCGCCAGTGCTCAGAGCAGAAGGCAAATAAAACGCAAGAGCCAAGCAGTAGAGCGCGCGGCGACATGTATGTGTCTGTGTGTGTGTAGTCGGCGGGGGCGCAGCAACAGTTACGGGGCAGACAGGTTACGATGTGCGTGTGTGAGTGCGCTGGTATATTCATGTACGTATATGCAAGTGTATGTGGGTTTGTGTTTGTGCCTGGTTCAAGGAGTCAAGGAAATTCGCAAAAAACAACAGCAGAAATTACAATATGAAGCAGCATGATGACAATTACCCATACACATGCGCTCACACGTATGTTGTGTGTGTGTTTGTGGAGGGGCGAAAAACGAAACTTGTCGAGGTCGAGCATACAAAACCACTCGAATAAAACGTACGTATGTGAGCAAATGAGCGAAAGATAGAGAGAGGAAGACAGTGAAAGCACACAACGCTCACACATATATAAGGTTGATAACGGGGCGAATGAAAAAAGCAAAATTTACAAACGCAAGGTGTCCAATTAGACCACTCAACAGCAATTAGCTTTTCTTCTTTGGCTTATTTGCGTTTTACTGGAGTTGCTATGACGTTCGCAGTCAAACAAACACACCGAACACAAGCACACATGCACACATGGGTTTGCGGGCGAGAGCTGCGCGCACACTCACACACACGCACTACAGATACATATGTAGCTATGCAATCGAAAAACGTCACGACTTCCAAGTGGAAAAGCGTACGTAGTTTTCGCCGTCATTTCGGCTGCGGGCTAAACAAAAAATACAGCAGCATAATTGCCATTCATGAATATTTTTTGCTTCCGCATGTCGCCTCACACACACACACTTACACAGCCGCATTCGGAATCATATAAGAAATTACATTTACACACGCACACACACAAATGTATGTGTTTATAATTGAAATTTAGTTCGCCGCTCCTCTCCCTCCTGCTCTATAACATATTTCTGTTGTTTTTACATTTCCAGCCGTAGCAGCAGCAATAGCAACAATAACAAACTCTGCCTCAAATATGAAACACTTTGTTTAATCTTTCGTCTCCTTTAAATTTGCTTTTTGCTCTTTGCGTACACATTACGAATGCTTTCTATCTTTTATATTCAATTTTGTTTCAATATTTCATTTTTCTTTCATTTGTCGCCAGATTTCTTTTCACGTTGAATTTGTGTTACATATATATACATATATAAATATACTTATATATATATATATATATATATATACATATATTTATATATATATGATTATATATACATATATATATTATGTGTTTATATATATTAATTCTTATCACTTGTGCCTTGTTATTGCCTTTTGGCTTTTGTTGGTTGTTTTCTCGCTTGCACTGAACTTGAACGCGTGGGCGTAGCATGCGCCGCGATTTATATTATCAAGTGCCTTCGCTTTCGGCTATTGGAATTTTTTTATATTGTTTAAGTGGCGATTCTTATAAGATTTTAGCGCGAAGCGCGGCCCACCTGCATACGAAGCAAAAACTCGGCACCAACTGATTGGCGATTCGCTCTCTTCGCACACACACACGCAGACCATACATTTAACATCGACAACTTTACTCTCTTGCTCGCACACAGCGTTGCATGTGAACATTGATCGGACTGTTAAATAACTACATTCTGTTAAAATTAAGCGAATTCCCCTGTTAGCATTTATTTAAATTAGTTGGCAGCACACATTATCTGGCGGGTATTTAGAACAAAATCTTAGTTTAAGTTTCACAGGGAAATCGAGTACTCGATTACAATTGTATAGAGCTGCTAGGCAATATATTAAAGCACATCTCTTCCAGATTCTCCAGCATCAATTATTGTGAAATCATAAGAGAGCTACGCGCCTGGATAGCGGGGTCATTGTCAAAGTAGATTTCGTATTTTTTCTTACGGACGCTTTTCTTGCCTTTTGCAGTATCGTCTTATTTGCGGTCAACTTCTCCCTCAGCAACGTTTTGGGCAATTGTCGTGCCTCATACCAATGTGGATTAACGCGTTTCACCCAGAAGCCGTTTCCCAAATGAAAACCGCTCAGCAATTTGGCAACGCAACCCACGTTCACCATTATGCAGTTTGCTCTTTATGCTTGTTACTCAAATTGTCCTTTATATGTATATGTAAATGAATGAATGTATATGTGTGTGTGTTGGTGTCTGTGTGTTCAATCAGCTTTTAGAATTTGGTTATCACAAGTCTCCTATTCTTATTGACAACACTGGAATACCAAAAAAAAAAAAGTCTATCACTGAAATTTAATGTTGACCGTTCGAAAGCCTAAGAAAAATTAACTGGAATCTTACAATTTGGAGTATAATTTGAAAAAAATGTAAGCTTAAATTGCGCGCCTACTAAGCTGTAAGCCAAAATACAAGACGAGGTGAGACAACTCGACTAGGAGATACCCTGAACCCTGCGAAATCGAAAATATACAAAATCGAAAATACAAAATACTTACTTGTATTTTTTGATTTATTTATTTATTGATTTTTATCGTTAGCATGAAATACCGAAAAATATTATAGCGTAGTGTGTATACATTCTTTAAGCTTAAAGGACGGACAGACTGGCATGGCTGGATCATCCTGATCGATAATATATTTTAAGGGGTCTCTAACACACCTCCTCCTGTCTGTTACATACACTTTCACAAAAACCATTATACCCTGAATTCTCATTGTGGCTCAGGGCATAACATTACTGTCTTCCACTTCAACGCACAACAGCTACGTGAGAGAGCGTTTTTAATAGAGAGAAAGAGAGAGAGAGAGCGGTCTGTGTAGACTTCCAATTGGAGTTGGAAGCGTCGCACTGGAAATGAAGCCGCAATGAATGAAATTTTCCATTTTGACCGGCAAGGAAGGCGCAAAAGCGCGCATGCGATAGCCAAACGTGACGTCAGCAAACGAAAGCTCAAACTGTAAACACGTGGGCGCGCTTTTAAACTAAAAACAGAAAGAAAAGAAAACAACAGAAATGAACAGCTGAGATGCTGCGGCGCTTTGCTTTGCTCGTCAACGTTTTTGGACTCGTAACTGAAGCTTTGCACACTACAGTTATGGCACTAATGTATACTCAAAATTCTAAATGTTAAAACCATACAAATTTCAAGTAAAAATTAGCTTTTTATTATTGCATATCACTAAATAATGATGGTACGACGCCGTGGCATGGGTGCTGGCATAACATGCAGCGCGTTCCAGCAACAGCCCCTGCAGCATCGGCCCCAGCAACAGATGGGCCAACTGAACATGTCCTGGCTAAACGGCGCATCGCACCAATTGACGCCGCGTCGTGACACCTTCGTATCGAACTTTTGCAACAAAATGGTGGGTGCAGTGCCGCGTATGCCGAATCTTCGCTCGCCCGAGCCGTGCAGTCGAAAGTTAAGTCGCCTGCGGCGAAAATTGATGAACATTTCGCCACAATTCTCAAGCTCGGCGAATTGGCAGCCACCGCCTCAGTGCGTGCAGCCCAGTCTATGGCACAGTCCAAACGCCTCATTACAGTCGAATTCGCCCATTTGGTCGCAAACGATGATGCGACCCTGTGCCCAAGGGCAGCTGAAGACAATCAACGATTTATCGATGCAGTTGAAGCAGCAGCTGCGCCAGCTAAAGCAACAAAGTGCGCAGCAGCAGCAGCAGCAAAATAAGCGATTAAGGACAAGCTTTGTGCCGTTCAATTTTGGCAAATGTGCGCAGAACTTGCTCAATTGTCTGGAGAACAATGCTAGCTACATGCATATGAAGCAAGCGGTAAGCAGAAAGAAATCTGCAAACATGAAGCAGCAACAGCAACAGCAGCCACAGCAACTGAAGCTGCAACATCAACAGAAGCAGCTTCGGCAAACGCAATCGCAACTGCAGCAACTACAGCAGCTGCAGCAACAACAGCAGCAGCTACAGCAGTTGCAACTACAACAGAATCAGCTACAGCAGTCGCAAGAGAAGCAGCTACAGCAGCTGCAGCAGCAGCAGCAATATTACCATTTAACGGATAGCTTTGACTATGTGAAGCTGGCCGAGCGTATGGCCACGCAGATAGTGGAACCACTGGACATGAGGCTCAACTCGCCGGTGAGCCATAAAGCTGATAATAATGAGAGCAGCACAACGATAATTAACCAATTCACGGCACCAGCAGCAGATCGCCAGGAGAATGATACCGATGTCAAGGAAGATGCCGTATCGATCGATAAATTCCCAGATTTCGATGCGAGTCTGAAGTATGTAATGGAACTTCTGTTGGCGGATATGTCGGATAAATTGAAGGTGAAGCGGCGGCAGCAGCAATGTTTTCTGACAAATGAATCTAATTTAGAGTCGGAGATCAGTCTGGCAACGCTGCAGCCAGAGCTGAGCATATTGAATGAGAATGCAATTCCGTATGACAACTGTGTGGAATTGCTGCGCGAATTGGAAAACCAGACTGCGCCCGGAGACAGTCTGGTAACGCTGCACGCTGCGAAAGAAGATGCAACGTGCTGTGGCAATAGTTCGCCAGCTTCAAAGCAGGCAATGCAGTCTGGCAACTCTACGGAGCACACTAATCGGACGAAGCAACCAGCGGCGGAGCAAACTGCAGTGCAGCCCGACGACTGTCTGGCAACACAGCTGCAGGTGGAAGCCAATTCGTCCCAGCGAAGCACAAAACGATTTGCCAACGGTGTGGCAACGCCATGCCAATCACAAGCGGACTTGCAACAGTTAAATATAGCTCATACAGACAAAAATCTGGCAACGCTGTGGTACTCACGTGGCATGTCAATGCAATTTGGCAACAGTCCGGTAACGCCGTTGCTGTCAGACTCTGGCCTAACGGACGTAAATGTAATCCAGCCGGAGAACAGTCTGGCAACGCCGTCGCAATCAGAAATCCAACTAACACCGCTAAACCCACAGCAATCTGGCAACTGCCTGGCAACGCCATGGCAGTCAGAAATCGATCTGCCATCGGAAAATCCAAAAAACGCTACACAGCCCCCTAGCCTGACAACACTCGATCCGCAGAAGCCAAGCAGCTGCTTGGAGCCGCCGAGTGGCCACGACAAGTTCAGGGAAATGGACGTAGAGGACATGGAAAGCCATTGCATTGAGGACGAGTTCAATCTAACAATCGAGCAGTTGGAACTATTGCAAGAGATGCTACAGGAGGAGGATGAGCACCTGAACTATATGGATTGGTTAACCATAGGACATGCAAATGACTTCGAAATCAATCCAACGGAAGACGTAACGAGTCCCTTATGGAAATGTCCGTTGATGAATCTGATACATAAGCCCAATGGGAACGGCGAACGCCTAAAAGCCGGCAATCGCAAAGAAACTGACAACGATTTCTCCATCTATATGAGGAATACTCCCGATGATCAGGATATTGATGAGCCAGCAGCGCATAAAGCGAAGATAAACCGCAAGAGGAAAAGCGCCAAGGGAACGTCTAAGGCCAAATCCTTGAGTAAGAGTTCTCGTAGTAGACATCAGCATAAGTCGAAGCGGAGAGATCATGAGCTGGAAATTATGCGAATGCCAACGCGTTGGCCATTGCATTGGCCCAGTCCCCGTGTCATACAGCATATGAACAAGAAGAAGAAGAAGTTGGTATTACGTGGCATGTGCAGCACACGAATGCCCAACCTGAAACTGAACAGCTGTACCTCAAAGCTGAAGCATCCAACACATTCAAATAGCCTAAAGAAAACCTATAGTCGCATGCACAAACCCCTCCTGAATCAACTGCCAATGACAAGAAGCTATTCCGAGTTCTGGTACCACTAAGTCCACGCAATATACATATTTATCTATGTATATATATAAAAGCATGGGTCATACATAAGAACATAGTCTAGTTGAAGATGTCTTTAACTAGGATCTGCTCCTATGTGCAATCCATGCACTCTGTGTCTATATATATACATATACCCGTACATCGTTAAGATATTGAGTGCTTTAATAAAGTTTGAGTCGAACCCTAACCAAAACTGACTGCTTTTTATATGATCATTTGCTATTCCCTTTAGTTCCACGTCTGTTCAAACTGGGCAAACTCTAGGAAATATGTATAGCTAGACGAATCGAATCGGCTTTGCCTGGGCAGCTTGTAAAGTATTTAGTTGTAAAATTATACTTGTCATATTTACACTTGTCAGACACTTTAGATAATGTAAGTCATAAGATATAACGGGATTATCAAGTAGGTAAAGGCGCAACGTCCTATCAGCACAAGCAGCCTCCTTCATAGAGATCCAGATGAAGATCACCTAGTTGGTAAGCGTCAACAGAAGCCGTATACCGGGCAGTATTAAAGAGCAGACCAGAAGAAGAAGAAGAGCAGCCGTACCCGGAGTAGTATACAGAGTCATGTCAGTGGAACAATCGGCAGGTGTTCCAGAATCCTTGGGCGATATGCCGTGCCAGGAGGATTATCAGGAACCATTGCAATGCCCGATGTTATCCGGGGAGCCGTACCACGAAATCGCTCAGGAATCGAGTCAAAATTCATCGGAAAAGTGTTGCGAGGACTCGTGCCAGAAAGAGGATCAAGTTTTGTTGTGTCAGAATTCGTGCCCTGAGGAGCTCTGCCCGATGGCCCTTCAGCAATCAATGCAGAATCCTTCGGGTATGGAAGAATTGAACAAGGATTCATGTGCGGAAGAATTGAACAAGGATTCATGTGCGTTGCCTGAAGAGCTCTACCAGCAGCTGTTGTGTCCAGGAAAGTGCCAGAAGTTGTGTCCGGAAAAGTTTCAGAAGTCGTACGTGGTAGAGTGCCACGATCACTACCTAAAATGGGATAAGGAAGAGTACCGAAAACTTTACCCAGAACAGGAATTTTCGCAGGAGTCGGGCACAGAGAAGTATCTGGAATTATACGCGAAGCCTAATTTGTTCTTCACTAAACAACCGACTACGGAGCAGAACCAGAAGCAGTCCCAAGAACCAACAGAGTCAGCTGAGCAAACTAAGCCGCACGTGTCTGAGGAGCCTTACCGCGAGTACTCGGAGCTGCCGCTCCAAAATATCTCCGAGTTGCAGTACTCCGACTTCATTCCAGATTTGTCTCTAAATTTGTACCAGGAAATGACCGCGATGCAGTATCAGGCCAGCGAAGCGCCTTCGGAGATACTGCCACCAGCTCGCACGCCTGCTGGCATGGGCCAGTTATCTACCAATTCTAACCAGAAGAGAAACATCAGTAGCTTACCCCCAAATAAGGGTGCCGATCAAACGCAGAAGCGCAAGTCCAGAACTCCCTGCGTAAAGTGCAATACTGCTTCACAAACCTATGAGCAGGAAGCTAATTCCCGTCGTGACACAGCTAATCGAACAACGGACTACGGCAGTCAATCACCACTCGCCAGCGATCAGAGTCGTCGTCAAACAACTGAAGATGCCTACATCCTTGGCTCGACCAAGAGTCAGCGAACTTCGACGAATAACGCTGATCTGCGTCGTCAAACAACTGAAGATGCCTACATCCGTGGCTCGACCAAGAGTCAGCGAACTTCGACGAATAGCGCTGATCTGCGTCGTAAAACAACTGAAGATGCCTACATCCGTGGCTCGACCAAGAGTCAGCGAACTTCGACGAATAGCGCTGATCTGCGTCGTCAAACAACTGAAGATGCCTACACCCGTGGCTCGACCAAGAGTCAGCGAACTTCGACGAATAGCGCTGATCTGCGTCGTCAAACAACTGAAGATGCCTACACCCGTGGCTCGACCAAGAGTCAGCGAACTTCGACGAATAGCGCTGATCTGCGTCGTCAAACAACTGAAGATGCCTACATCCTTGGCCCGACCAAGAGTGAGCGAACTTCGACGAATAGCGCTGATCTGCGTCGTAAAACAACTGAAGATGTCTACTTCCGTGGCTCGACCAAGAGTCAGCGAACTTCGACGAATAGCGCTGATCTGCGTCAGCAGCAAGGACCACCGACCAAACCAAACAGCGTAATCGGCTGGCAGGGCTATGAAGTTGAACCCGAACCGGTCATGTATTGCACCAGGAACCCAGATTCGCTCGTTGCCTCATCGCGACCCACCACCGTGCGTATGTGTTGCGAAGCTTACAAGGGTTCGATCGCGCAGCCCAGTGCTAAACAGAAGTACACCAAGCCGCCGCCCAAGCCATTCTGTAAAGTTTGTACAACACGCAAGCCCGAGCTTACCACATTGAGTGAGCCACAGAATTCACATAGGATGCTGCATTGCGCCAATTGCAACGCCTGTATTACCGAGCCGCAAATGCGTGGCAGCGAGTCGAGGGCCCAGAGCTCATCGCGTAACACACAACCCATGATACATGGAGAGTCGTCGGAGCAGCCTAGCCAATTTTCGCTGCCAAACGCTGCACCGTCAAATTATGCTGATGTACCGAGGACAACCTATCATGATACGAACAATGAAAGTTTGGTGCTTTGTCAGCACTGCAAAGCTCTCTATGAGCGCGTCTACCCAGCCAAGGATCCGTCGCCCAGATCGACTATGGAGGAGCGCTACGAGCCGGAATACGTTTCATCCGATGAACCGTATCCAGGCTGTACGAATTGCACGATAACCCGACAGGAAGCTCAGGAGAAATCATCAATATCAAGGGACTATGCGCAATATATAGCATCGAATCGAAATACCTTGGTGAGCGTCAGACCGGACCACGCCTGCCCAAATTCCAAGAAAAAAGCCAAATCGCCAATAATTCAGACGGCTTATGGCTATCGACCCTGTCAGGCGCCACAGCAACCCGAACGGGAGTTCACTGTGGACGACTCCAAAGTGGACTACATGGAGATGCAATCGGGCAGCGGACGTTTCGTTAAGAATCCGTTAACCATTTCCAGCTGCAGTTGCAATATTCAAAAACGTTTTATACCCGAGCCGAGAAAGAAATCGAAGTCCCAAAAGTTGAGCGGTCCACCAATGCCGCTTTGCGAATACAGTGGCAGCCGAGCGCCATCGGAGAGCATGCCTGCCCGACAGGAGGAGACCCAGGGCATACCCCCACTCAACAATAATGTCTGCTGCGCCAATTTCGTGCCCGAGAAGTATTTCCAGGAGAAAAGTGTGCCCAAAACGAATCAAAGATTCAGCTCTGGTGTAAGCATAGACCCCAACTAGATAGATCAACTCTAACTCGTAGTCTTAACTGCCCTACAGCTAGCGCCAAGAACCTCCAGCATCTCACAGAGAGCACGTTGCCAGCCACCCAACAGCTCTTTTGTAAGCGCCTCCAGATTGAGTTAGAGTCTCGTTCTATAACCCATTCAACTATCTATCTGTTCTGCTCTAATCCCGCAGGCGCGTATTAGGCCAGAGAGTAGCCTGCATTTGACAAAGCGACGCTTCAAGATACCCAGTCGTCGGCTATCTGGCTGTGGTGTAAGCCCATTAATCTATATATCAATCAAGATTCTTAACCCTATATAATTCACAGACTGCGCCGGCCAGCAAGAAACTTACAGCGACGAGCCTGATTAAGCCCTGTACGTTACGTGTGCCGAGCAAGGCACAAGGTCTCAAGTGCAAGCAGCTATGCACCGGTGGCAAGCTGACAACGAGTGCCTCTAGTAGCAAACATACAAAAGCTGCCAAGCCTAAGCTAGATGCACAATCCGTAGCCGCCCATAAATCCAACCAAGCCTCCGGCTCGAGGACGAAACGCACTCAGTCGACGACAGTCAAGCGCAATCGACTGTCAACTCAGACGCAAACAGAGCCAAAGCACCCACTCAAAGCCAAGTCACGAGCTGATCTGCCCACAAGATATCAGCCACAGACGCAATGTCACTCAACTTGCAAATCAACAGCTCAGAACGAAAGGTCTGAGCGAACTACAGTCCAGAAGCGAGTCCAGAAGAAGCACACATTAGAGAACTGGCAGGCGGAAGAGCTCGCACGACGACCATATGCCGAAACGGAATGCGGCACACAGTATGCTCAGCCAGAGCAGGACGATCTAGTGGAGCTGGCGCCAAGTCCCCATTTTGTACATCAGCACGGTAATAATAGTGCCGGTTGCATGGACACCAATATCCATCATTTCTATCGCGGCAGCTTTCTGTCCATTCGGTCCACTGTGCAGGCGGAGAAAGCCCATGTTGCCTCCGGGCGACGTCAATCGCTGCTGACTGTTGCCGAGAACATATTTAGGCCGGAAATTTTAAAGCAAACTCAACGGAGAGGCTCGTCCTTTGTGGTGCCCAACAAGTGGCAGATGATTCCCCAGCTCAATGGCTTTATGGGCGCCAGTGCGATTGTGCAACTGGATAGCATGAAGGGTTCACGAACGGTCAGCAAGAGCGGCGGCTGGTCGTGGCGCAAACTGTTGCCCAATTGGCTGCTCAATAGCAAAACGAAGGCAACGAGTGCATAGCCAACGCTGTCAGAAAATGGAAAATCGGAAAATCAACAAAATGTTCGCCAGGTATCGAAATTTTTTCAAAATATGCCACGTTTCGGTTTCAGAAAAATTTTAAACCACTACAAAGACTCGCATGAGGAACACAGTTCAGCCACCGAACAGCAGCTGGACAATCACTCCAATCAAACAGAGCGCGATGTCATCAGCTGCGAGGAGAACGATTCAGTAGCCACTGAGCTGACCGAGTCAATGCCAAGCCACGAGCAATTTCATATCGACGACGAGATGGAACTGCAGCCAACTGCCGATACACAATTTGGGCGGCAAAGCAACAGCGATTATAGTCTGCCAGCTGGGCGTAAGTTCATTAGACCCAAGTTGAACGCCAGACGCAACAGTTCGCGCCGACCGAAGGCCATGCGACAAAGGAAATCGTGTGCCATTTGCGGAAAACAGCGAGAAATCAGTGTTGGCTACGCATCCGATGGATGTATTTGTGATGCATGCAATGCGACGATTCTGTCAACATTTAAGAATTTCATGGATAGATCCCAACGTTTTCCATCGGGCCAACAGCAGCAGGAGGAGGAGACGCAGCCGTACCATGAATACGGGCAATCACTGAAGCAGCGGAGAAGCCAATCTCAATCTCAATCTCAACAGAGACCATCGATTCACAGTCAAGTAGAGCAACCAATCTACAGTCAACAGAGATTACCATTTCCCAGTCAACCACCATCAACGCTCAGCCAAAAGAGGCCATCAGCTCAACTAGTTGAAGGTCAAGAGATGCACTATAATCAACAGGCAAGCCAAACTCAACAGGCACAGCAGCCCACCGCCAATCAGGGCGATGTGCCACCCTTCAGTATTGTAGTGCTGCAGGATTGCGAGAATATCAATCAGCTGATTGATCAGTTGAAAAGTGTCTTGGTGCAGATGCTGCCACAGCAATGCAACAATGCAAATAACAAGAACAACAACAACAACAGAAGCAGCAATAACAATAATAACAGAAGCAACAATGGGAGCTTTGATTATGGCAGGAATTACACGGATAATCGGTTGGTAAAGTTTTTCCGACTTCCGACTTCAGACTTCCGACTTCCGACTTCAGACTTCCGACTTCAGACTTCCGACTCCCGACTTCAGCTATAAGATTAGATACGTCATATGTTCCAATGAGAAGTCCTTGATAGATTATAGAGTTCCATGAATGTTTTAATCGTCTAGTGCTTCAGATATACTAAGCTGAAAGGTTGTTTGTTGCTAAACTACTTCTAGCTAGAGCTCAGCTCTAGCGCGTCAAATCCTAGCAAGTAGCAAGTGGTTGACTCCTAGCTTATATAGACATGTAGATTAATTTAGAGACTGTCCGATATAGTAAGATTCTTTTAAGTTATAGACCGCGACGTCAGATATTACATATCAGATTATATGTCCGATATCTTAAAGCAAGCCAACTCCTTATTAAAATAATTCCTATATCAATTCTTGCCCTTAATAAACTGTATTTCTTAGCTGTCCCTTAAGCCAAGCTAATACCTGTTCCTGCTCTCCGCCCGTCTATTATGGCACTGATGCATCTTCCTGCACATGCGAAGCTCCAAGTAATCAACAGAATCGTGAGCACAATTTTAATCGTAAGTAAAGCTCCAGAATGAAATAAGTAAATCGATAAAATTTCTCCCAACACTGGCATTAGAGCCCAGGAAATATGATTGGCGTGAACGCCTCGAATGTGATTGCTCGTGTGACATGGATGCTGGATCAGAGCAGAGCAACAAGCGGAAGAACAGGAAAAAAAACCACAAGAAAAAAGCTAATAAAAATAAAAACAACAAAAATCGAAGGAACAATGCAAACAACAATCAGAACAAAGTCGACGAGGACGACGACGATTGCGATTGTTCTATTATTGATGATAACGAAGACGATGCAGCTAACTGCTCTGGCTGTAATTGCGTTTGCTGTAAACAGAATTCGAATAATGAGACGCTGTTTAAGCTCTTCGTACAGATATTGCAGATTTTGCGCGACTCTGCCAAAGATACGGAAAGTTCTAAGAAGGGTAAGAAGTCCAAGAAGGGCAAAGGCTCGAAGAAGGGAAAGAAAGACGCGGAAGATAGTGAGAAGAAAGAGGGGAACGGCAAATCGAAAGGTAAAGCAAATGCCAAAGGCAATCGTCAAATGAATAATTCCAATTTGAACTCATCTGAATCGAATAACCAGAGAAGCAATCGAGATGGGGGAGCACGCGGGCCGAACGTTAGACGCAATTGTCCGCCCGAGTGCATAGGCGCGACGACGAGGGCGCTGGAACCATGGAAGCAGCAAGCCTACTGCTGCAGAACTCAGCCAGCCAGATTCAAGTGTTGCAAGCATCCGGATCGAGTGGGTGCAGGTGATGCCACAAAATGTGGCAACATTGGCCAGTGGTCAGCTGCAAAGGGTTTTCAGGCAGTGGCTCATTATCGACCCGGCACGGTGATGTCTCCGGTTACCTATTTGCTCGCCGAGAATGGCGAGTGTGTGCGGCGTAGTCTGGTCCGCACTGCGGCAGGTGCCACACTTCATGAGCGCGTGCAAAGCGAAGCATTTTAGATGTCTATGCATCCATATCGAACGGCCAATCCGAATTGTGCTTCCGGCAGTTCGGGCAGACCCATTCGCTCTCGGTCCGAACAGTTTCCGAGTTGAGTACACAAATTACGCATTGTGTAGATCGTATATAGTATCTGATTCATTTATATGGAAGTCTCCTCCCATTTGGCATTATATACCTATATGGAACATATAATGCATAATTTTGCTCAGCCGCGTAGTGGTTTATAATTACACAGTCAAACAAATCAGTATCAGAAAATTTCCGTAAATAATCAAGATCCATTATCAGTATATTTAATAAAATGGCAAAACACAGGGAAAATTTCAGCTTTTGTATTCTCAAGTAAATTTAATATACCAACTATACTAGAGTATATCTCCAATCCCTCAACTTCCACTCGACTTTTCACTCTGCACTTTGCACTCTCAATTATCCACTCTCAACTCTTCACTCTTCAGTCTCCACTCCAATCTACTCTCCTTTCTCCAGTCTATACTCTCCACTCTCTACTCTCCACTCTCTACTCTCCACTCTCCACTCTCCACTCTCCACTCTCCACTCTCCACTCTCCACTCTCCACTCTGAACTCTGCACTCTGCATTCTCAACTCTCCACTCTATACTCTACACTCTTAACTCTCCACACTCCACTCTCCACTCTGAACTCTCCACTCTGAACTCTCCACTCTCTACTCTCCACTCTCCACTCTCCACTCTCCACTCTCCACTCTCTACTCTCTACTCTCTACTCTCTACTCTCTACTCTCTACTCTCTACTCTCTACTCTCTACTCTCTACTCTCTACTCTCTACTCTCTACTCTCTACTCTCTACTCTCTACTCTCTACTCTCTACTCTCTACTCTCTACTCTCTACTCTCTACTCTCTACTCTCTACTCTCTACTCTCTACTCTCTACTCTCTACTCTCTACTCTCTACTCTCTACTCTCTACTCTCTACTCTCTACTCTCTACTCTCTACTCTCTACTCTCTACTCTCTACTCTCTACTCTCTACTCTCTACTCTCTACTCTCTACTCTCTACTCTCTACTCTCTACTCTCTACTCTCTACTCTCTACTCTCTACTCTCTACTCTCTACTCTCTACTCTCTACTCTCTACTCTCTACTCTCTACTCTCTACTCTCTACTCTCTACTCTCTACTCTCTACTCTCTACTCTCTACTCTCTACTCTCTACTCTCTACTCTCCACTCTCCACTCTCCACTTTCTCCTCTGCCCACTCTCTACTCTCTCTAGCTTATCTAGTTTCTCTCTAGTCTCTCTCTCTAGTCTCTCTCTAGTCTCTAGTCTCTCTCTAGTCTCTCGACTCTCTCTAGTCTATCTACTCTCTCTACACTCTACTCCCTAGTCCAGTCTCTTGCCTTCTAATTCTCTAAGCAGTTGTAATTAAGGTATCCCTAAGTAGCCCAACAGGCTAAAGGATTTTCGCATTTGCTTCCGCTTCCGTTTCCGCTGGCCCAGATTAACTTTTTAGCGGCGCAAATCAAACGGCGCACAGCTACGGGACAAACAATTAACGCCACAGGCGTTTCCTCATAGCGGACATCCCAGACTTCTGCGCACCAGGCGCAAAGTCACTAATCACCAACAATATTTGGTGTCGGACAATGGGTTTTCGGCTGGTACGAGTGTAGGAAATATATAGCCAGATGTACCTGTGCCATATTTAGGTGTTTCCTTTGCTCTTTGGGACGTGAGCGCACAATGGGCGCGTCGAGCTGCTTCCTGCGCTGCATTTCACACTGCCAGACGAGCATCTAATTGCCTACTGGCCACATGTCCTGCTGTGTGCGGACAACTGTAAACAGGCAGCCCAAAGGAAAATGTTAATTGCAGCTACCCAAAACGCACTTTTCCACACTCGTAGCTGAGGCCAACGAGCGGCGCAGAGCAGGACATCCTTTTCCTTGCTTTTGTTGTTTGCCAACATTTGTTTTTACAAGCACGCATCGCTACCTCTCTTTCACTACAACTATCTACCCTCTCTCTCCATAGATATATATATATAAATATATATTTTGTTTGTGTACAAAGTACGCGCCTTCACAGCATTTCCGCTCATTCGTCGGGCCACGCAGCAACAGATGATGATGAACCCATCCCCTCTCTCCCTCTCCCTCCGCCTGGGCTTCCTTTCCTTGAGCCCTTGCTCTGCTGTAAGTAATACAGGATGCGTTTTGTACAGGAAGTGCAATTGTTCACTGTTTGCCTCAAATTTGAGCAAATGTTTGCGAAACGTGTTCGTATGCGTACAAAATTGAATGTAAATCGATTTGCTGCCTTCGACGAGGGGCGCTCCCCAAGACACGCAGCTCAATTGGACGGCAGTTTGAAGTGCATAAGAAATTGTATACAAATAGCAATAAATATGGTTAAGAGTTTGTTATTAGGGCTTCGCATTGCTATTTACTTAACTATTGGCTTGGGTTTGCATTGGCATTTACTAAGCAATCATTCAATACTAGTTTAGATGGGGCAGAAACAGCTGATGAAATCTCTTTGCATGGAAGCATGTACTAAGCTTATTGAGCTCCACGAATATATAGTATATAATATAGTATAGTACAGAAAAAGGCATTCGTAGCCGTTACATGACTCAAATTTATTGTAACATTCAAAGCTCTATAGAAATTCCTAGCTACATTCAATTGAAACAAGGTTCAAGGTTCAAGGTTCAAGTTCGAGTTGTATTAAAAGTTTTGACTACTCTTAATACAACTGGAGTAAAAATACATATTAAATCACAGTACTTCAATGTAGAGCAGCAGTTAAGAACATATAAAAAAAGATTGCAAATTAGTCAATATGGTTTAGTAGGCAATGCCTGACTTAGATATACCCCAACCACTGTAGCTAAATCTACTATTCTAGGCTGTTTTGTGCTAATACCTGATGAAATTGCAATGTGAATTTACTGCCCTGAAAACTATTAAACTTACTTTATAGTTCGTTCAGTTTATGCTATACACTACAAACAATTTTAAAGCGCTTCTTTAGCTTAAATAACAAATTTCAAGTCTAAGTCTTTTAGTCCCTACGGGCAGCTGCAGTAAGACTTTGTACTGATCAAATACAAGAAATCTTCATCTATTCTATTCCGTTGAGTCATATAAATATGCTTCACATATAGCCTCAACTTAAGCTGATTAGCATTCTACATAGATTTGGTTACATTCTATGGGTATCTTTATCAGCTTTAAATACTTCTTTAACTACTTTCCATCTTTTTAAGGTTTCAAATTATTGAATTCAGTTTAGTTAGTTGCTGACAAGCTCTCAGACACACTGCTGATCAGCTTTAAGCTTTCTATCAAATTCTTTAGTTCATGTTGCTGCCTTCTAAATGTTTGCAAACAAAATTCTCTTTTAGCCCACATTCAATGCCAACTAATGCCTCGCTTCAGCAGCCTCCACCTGTTCGATCAGCTACTTTACACTAATTAAAAATATATAGTCGTTTACTAGTTTTCATCATAATTAACAATTTCTGCTCTGAAATACCTTCACTTATCTGTTGCTGTCAAGTTTCTTCCGCAAACTTCAGCTGAGCATCCTCAGTTATCTCTCGCTCTCCCTCTACCCCTCCCTCTGTCTCCAGCTCTTATTGTTGAGCTTTGCCTCGTTGATTGTTCTTGGGCATGTTGCGGGTTTACTTGGGAAACAAACCATTTTACGTGACACATTTCCGAGTCGTTGTACACGTTGTAGTTGCCGTTAATCAGATTCACGGCGCATTTCCACACAGAGTTCTTAAGGTTTTCATTTTTTCTCTCTCTTTCTCTTTCTTCGCTCTTTATTTATTTTCATTGTTATCATTCGAAAATGCCTTAATCCGAATTTATGAAATGAAAGCGGAAGTCTGTGCGGCTTGTTTCCCATTCTTGTGCCCACGAGCATTTGCGCTTGCTATCTCCGTCTCTTTTCTACGCATCTACCTTGCTCTATCTCGATCGGGGGTTTTTTCAGCGTTTACGTTTTGTGTGTGTGGCATTTGAATGTCTCTTGGAATCTGTTCGGCGTTGCTTTTACGATCGCTTTTTATTCCCTCTCTGTAGAGTTACTTCTGGGCTTTAAGTTCTGTTCGGCTCCCCAAAAAATTGGTGTTAATGATCGTTGCAGTCTTCGTCTCTATTTTTTTTATGAACGGGGGCAGCTGCCAACACGAAATGACAAACGATTCCACGCCCATTTATGACGAGCCAACAAAATTACCGCAAGTCTGAAGAAAAACTAGTCAAATCTTAAGCAACTCCCCTTGACACAACTAAATAGTTGCAGCTGAAACGTTTATGAGACATCTGTTTATTGATTTATAGTTCGGGAAAGTGCCAATAAAATGGCAGTGCACGAGCCTGTCTAGGATTAGCTGTGCCATGTGGGCGGCTAGTTTATGTTTTCTCACTGCTTCCCCTCGGCGCTGATCATAAAATTCACTTTTCTCTATATATTTCGGTGCAGTTTTAATGTTCCAGACAAAGCCCGCACCGTTTTTAGCCATTAATCGTTTAGTCGAGGGTGGCTGCAACTCCATATATATATATATATAGCTATATATAGCGGCACATTTGGTACTTGTGATAACATTTGATTAGCAGCGTCTGCTCTCTCGGCGTCTATGGGATTTTCCCATTAACTATTTGGTCACTATATTTGGAACTTGATATATGAATGGCACACGCCCTTCTCGCTTGACTGCCTGCTTCCCGCCCTTGTCGCGATCGTTGCCAGCTGTAAGATCTCAGACGGAGAAATGACTTAGAAATTATCATCATTTTACTTCCAGACCCGACTGTAGTTTATAAAGAGGGAGTCCTTATGTTGTGCAAGCAATTTTAATATATAGAGGTAGAGGTAGAGATAGAGATAGAGATAGAGATAGAGATAGAGATAGAGATAGAGATAGAGATAGAGATAGATAGAGATAGAGATAGAGATAGAGATAGAGATAGAGATAGAGATAGAGATAGAGATAGAGATTAGCGCTAGCGCTCGCAGCTCGCGCTCAGCGCTCGCGCTCGCGCTCGCGCTCGCGCTCGCGCTAGCGCTCGCGCTCGCGCTCGCGCTCGCGCTCGCGCTCGCCGCTCGCGCTCGCGCTCGCGCTCGCGCTCGCGCTCGCGCTCGCGCTCGCGCTCGCGCTCGCGCTCGCGCTCGCGCTCGCGCTCGCGCTCGAGATAGAGATAGAGATAGAGATAGAGATAGAGATAGAGAGAAATAGAGAAAAATAGAGAAAAATAAAGAGATATAGAGAGAGAGTAAGAGCTCACGAATCAAAGAGAGAAAAAGAAACAAAAAGGAAGAGAGAATAAAATTGAGCGAGAGAAAAAGAGTGCATCAATTGGATTAGAAAGACAAAGCTTATCATAAGCTTTGCTTGGTATCGATAAATATCGATAGCTCAAAAAAGTTTGTTAAATCATTTGCTAAAATCCTATAAATATATAAAAAATTTAACATATAATAAATATATATAGCCTTAAATATTTATTATATGTTACATTTTTTATATATTTACATTTTTTATATATTATATATTTTATATATATTTATATATTTTTTATATATTTATATAAATATGTATAGCCTTTCATAAAGCTTAAGCCAACTGATTCAAAATTTAAAAGTAAAAACATATTTAAGTTCTAGAGGCATTGAAATGTCTTAAGCTGTTGCGTGATAAGCACATAAACAGATATTTCAAGCTATACCTAATTACAGGATATCTAGTAGTCAATCAACACTGACTAGAGAACTTGTTATTGCCTGTCAAGCGCTTACTTCCTTATGCTTTACGCATTTTTTTTAATTATGCGTGAGCACAAATACCTGTAATTGAAAATAAACAGGCTAAGCAAATAGGTAAGAAATCACAAATATAGAAAATATATAAAAATACACACACACACACACACATGTATGTACGCACACACTCGCCTATATATGCGGAATATTAACGCACAAGCCATACAGAGTCACGTACCAGCAAACATGTATTAGTTGCTGGGCCTAAGCAAACATCCTTTGTCTGTGGGCTTCCTGTCCGATGCTTATCATGTGTGTGAGCATTCTACAATGCATTGTGTGGGCCAAAGGAAAACGTTGGAAAAATGTGGAAAAACAATGGCAAAATGCAATTGGAGGCAGCTGGACAGGATGCCTATCAGGCTGCCGACTAGAGCCGGATTAACGGCAGCTACTTTTTTGGCAGGATGTGTGCGGCTCAGACCAAATCGGATCACAGCGAGTAGTTTCCATAAGCAGCGCTAAGCGTAAGCAGCAAATCATGCATCATCGTCTGGGCCCAGAGCGAGAGACGACGCCTGCTATCAATTAGGCAGCCAATTAAAGCACTTAATTTATTTGGTCTACGATCGATGTGAGCGATAAACAAGCCATTAGATGTGGGCACACGAGGGCTCTACATTTAGCTGTCTATCTCTATCTCGCTCACACTCTTTCACGCAGCTGCCTGCTCGCTCAGCGAAATGCGAGCAGTCTTCAAAAGCAGGCAGCGACAGGACGAGCAAAGGCAACCTCACAGCAGCTTGAGATACATTCGACAATTAGAGATACGTCGTAAAGTTGCAGCTGATATTCGGCTGATGATAGATAGATAGATTATTAGAGGGTATAGTGAAAGATACAGATATATTGAATAGCTCTAGATAGTTTGCGTAGCTACTTCTATAGGTTTAGATACATTCGACAGGTGAATATACTTTCTAAGGTGAATATACTTTCTAAAGCTACAGATACACTGTGTATCTACAGTTAGAGATACAGATAATTTGTTGAGCTAGTTACAAATGTATTCTATACTTACAGATACATCCGAAAAGCTGTAGATACAGCTACAGCTTCAGGTTTTAGACATGGTCGACAGATACAGATACATTTTATAGCTACAGCTACAGATACATATACATTCTTTTAGCTACATCAACAGCTACAGATACATGGCTCAGCTGTAGATATAATATACATTAAACAGCTGGGCGTTAGGATATAGATACATTGTGTAGCTATAGTCTGAGATACATTCTATTGTTACAGATACAATCTATAGTCTCAAATATATTCTATAGATACAAATACACTTTATAGCTGCAGCTACACTGAACAGCTGCAAATACATTCTATAGCTACAGCTACAGTTACAGATACATGCGACAGCTACAGCTACATTGTATAGCTGCAGATACATAGGAAGCCAGACAAAGGTGCAATCTTAAGTGAAAAAACCAATAGCCATAATTGCGTCGTTCGTGTTTAGATAATTTCTTTGGAACTGTTTGCTGCAAAGGAGCAGCAGCTGCTGCCGCTGCCGCTGCCGCTGCCGATGTCGGTTGCTATTGCAATTTGAACTCACGCACAGGACGCGCGTCCTCGTGCCTCGAGCAGGGGGCGCGTCTCGGGCATTAGTTATTCCAGCGAACTGAACACGCAAGCCAAAAGGCCGCGTAACTCGAGTATTCCACTTCACGCTTGTCTATAAATTCGATGAAAGGATTCTGGCACTTAGCTGGCCCAAAACATATGCGCAGCTCGAACACATGCTAGCAGGATCAAATAGAAATGCCACCCGAATGATCCTTCTTCTGTGCATCGTTTGGCTGTCAGTTTGAAAAGGAAGTCGACACCGCAAAGCGCGCATTCAAATGTGCTGGCTGCGAAGGCAAAAGGATTTCCTGTAATTACAGAACGTCGTCTAGGCAGCATAATTAGTCAGCACGCACATACACACACATATGTGTATATATACATATATAATGCATGTGGCACGTGATGGCCACCGCAATCGTTTATTAATATGTACATAAAAAGATATTTCAATGAAGAACTAAATTGATAAATTGAAGTCTGTCAACGTCGAAGGTGCAGGAAGAGTAAAGCGAGATTAATAATAAGTTGGAATGGTAGCTGCAAGAGGCAACAGATAGAGATGTATGTGTCTATTTGACCTGATGACATAGTTGCATGATGATTCGTGCATAGAATAGTTGTAGTTTAATAATACTAAATATGGCTCTTCAGGCCCACAAGATCTTTTAAGTATACATTTTTCCTTAATTATATATTATATTCCCACAACAGCAATCATTTCTACAAACCAAAAGACCTGCCTAAATCTTAATCAAACACAATAAATCTACTATAATCTGCACAATTTCTTAAGCTCTTACTCTTAAGATAATGTATCTTTAATACGACAAATCCCAAAAAGCAATTGTCTCCAAGCCTTTAACTGCTTTCAACATTGATTGCACCTACGATTTTGTATCTCAATCTGTAAGAGTTATTGTTGCCCATACAAATCTTTATTTTGTTAAGCCATCGATGCATGTGTTAATCGATTTAAGTCTGAACAATGCGAGCTCTAGATTCTATGAATGAAATAAACCGAACGTTTAGTTTTTGTGCGCCGCCCAAACACAATGGAACTAAAAATTTGTCCACTGCTGTCAGGTAAGCGTCTTATCAATAGAGCTCAACAGCAATAGCACAGCATAAACAGAAACATAAAATAAATTATTATTATTATTATTATTATTATTAATTAAAAAAATATTATTTTTAAAATTAAAAAAAAATATTTGTTTTAGCAAGAATTTAAAACAAAAATATAATAAAATATGAAATAAGTAAAATATATAACACCATAAATAAATTCTTTAAAATTAGAAAATTCAATGTATAACACATATTTATTAATACTTAATTAAAAAATTATTTTAAGTAAAAAAGAATAAGAAAATAAACAATAATAATTTTTAAAAATAAATTTAAATATTTTTTATTTTATATATGTTAACTTTAAAATAAAAATATATTTAATTATTTTTTGTACATTTTATCTTTAAGAAATATATATATATATATATGAATATTATATTTCATATATAAATTTTATTTAATTTTATATTTATTTATTTTTATGAAAGAGATTAATGCAGTGTTCAATCATTTAAATATTTGTTTCTTTTTTTAATATTTAATTAGTTTATTTTTTTTAATTTTCGAATTGTTTTTTTTTTTATAATTTAATTTTTATAATTTTTATAATTTTGCTACTTAAATGTATTACAATTTTTGCCAGTGTAGCAGAGAGCGCTGCTCGCCGTCAGACAAGAGAGCGGGAGAGCGGTTATCTTATAGCGTGAGCACATGAGAGTGTGTGTGTAGCGTAGAGAGAGCGACATAGAGAGAAAGGCAGAGAGCGAGCTCGTGCCCTGGCTGAGGCAACAAAACTCGCTGCACAACGACGATCGCAATCAGTTGAGAACGTGAAGTGCGCGTGAACAGAACGTAGTTACAGCCACACTCCCCAACACACTCAAGCACACAGATACACGCATCCGACAGATACAAAAAACTAGCTGAAATACGCAGATACTCGTACGCAATAACAACAAGAAACAGCGAATTGCAGCTGCAAACTGGAATTTTGTGTTAAGTGAACAAAACAGAAAAAAAATTAAAGAAACTCGAAGCTCAACAAAAAAAGTTGCAACAATTTGAAAAAAAAAAAAAACAGAAACAAAAACAACAAAACTTTCGAAATTTGAGCCGATAGAAAAGTAGCTCAGAGCGCGAAATACTCAACTGCTATATTGCTGTTGTTGTTGTTGTTGTAATTGTGAGATAGATTTTTGCAAATTGTGAAAATCTGACAAATAGCTTCAGCTGCCGCCGCCGCCCCTCCTCCTCCAGTGAAAATTGACGGACAAAGAGCGAACAGATAGAGACAAGCAAAAAGCAAAAGAAAAAGCTAAAGCGAAAGCGAACAAGTGCAATTTCTATTTTCGCGAAAACCAGTAAAAGAAGAAGCAAAGATATATTGTATATATATATATATATCTTTCGACTATACATATAGTACAAATTCCGAGCGACAACAACTGAAATTGCATTCGCAATACCGCGCAGGAAGTTCCATAAACAAAACCCAAATAATTCATAAACAAATTGCAAATAAGCACGTATATATTATACGTATATACATATATATATATATATATATCTATATCTTAAGATATATCGCAACGGATATCGTCGGCGCTGTACAACTGCAAGCAGCCTTCGTAAATTTTGGATTAACACTCAACTAGGTAAGCAGCCATATCTATAGGCATATAAAATATGTTTTGATTGAGTGATTGATGGCTTTCAATACATTGACTGATTGATAGCTCTCACATAGACTACAGTTTAAGGAAAGTTTAGCTGCAAAGTAGTTTTCCTTTAACTCAATCAAGCAGGGAATCAATCAATTAATTAAGTTTGAAGCTCAAGCTTGTTTCAATCATTAGTCAATCATTTGATCGTCTGATTGATGTTTCATGTACTAGTTAAACACAGGTTTAGCGCTAGACAGCTAACATTTTGTGTAGATATGGCTAGACTAGGCTCTAGATGATGCTCTGATTGACTCATTGATGTATTGATTGACTGACGATTAATACAGAGACGAAATAGTGAAGGCAGCTAAAATTGTCAGGAGCAGCTGCTTTTAAGGTAAACTTGAATGTCTAGAGCTTTGATTGTTAGATTGATTGATTGACTGACTGATTGAAAGTATAAGAAACGGAAATCCCACAACGGGTTTTCCACTTTTCCCACCCGCATGCTCAGCAAAATGATTGATTTGACCCGCACAACGCCGGCTAAGATAGTTTTTCCCATTTGAGCTGTCGCCCATTAAACAACCAAATTGTCGGTTTCATTAACAAAAACAGTTTGTTGCTTGTTGTTTTGTTTGTGTGCTTAGTGTAAACGTCTTGTTTGACATGTTGAGGAATGCCACAATTAATTTTATACCTTTTTCCTTGTGCGCACAGTTTCGTTTAGCGTTTGTGTTTTCTTCGCGCTAATTGACCTCCAAAAGGTGCTCATATATAGGCATATATAAATGTACGTATATGTATATATGTGCCACCTGAAAGATCATTTGAATTAACATAACATATAGATTTGTTGAACAAAATTGAAAGTGCCCGTGTATAGGTCAGCCTCGAGGCAAGACACAATAAATGTAGCCTTGAGTGGGCATCGTGGGCTTGCAAGAGCACAAACTTGTAGGTAAAGACTGTGGCTATAGATTGGAAATGATCTATGCAGAAAAAGAGAGTAAATTCAGGAGAAGGAAAGAGGGATTAGAGAGTTAGATGTGTATATAGAAATATATAATAGGGAAGGCTTAAGCCAATCGAATACTTTCTAAACTAAAGCTTGTAATAGGTTGCTTATAGGAGCTACAAGTATTACTCGATATATGAGAAACAAAAGAGAAACTAAATAAAACTAAGATATCAGATCTTTATATAGGCAAGCGTAGAGTATAGTGTAGTTCACAAAGCAATGTATAGAAATAATTACAGCAACTCGTATTACTCTAGTTCTACAAACATATATAAGCAGCACTTCTTCAATTCAAATAGACTTCAAAATACAACTTCCATGGGATCTGCACCCATTGTACATATATCTCTCATAGAACAACAGTTCCTATGTTATAATAGAACAACTTGAAGTACTGCCTTTAACGAGTTTAGACACAATCGCTTCGCACCGTGTTGCCAATTCTTGTGCGAACTACAGTTATAAGCCAGGTCTTTAGCGCTGGCCCTTCTCAAAAACCGTTCACAGTTAATATTTTTTTTTCGCTTTAGACTCAATGTGCAGTTGCCATGACCGCATTCATAGTTACTTTTTTGTTTTTGGTTTAGCTGTGCCAAAGCAGAAATAAACCTAACAACAGAATTGTCAAAGCGGTGAGCGGCTAGGCGGGGCAACCGCAACCACAAGACAAAGCGACACACTCGAAATGCCAAGACGGCAGCTGCAAAAAAAAAAAATATAATAATAAGAAACCAGTAGAATCAACTTCAGTCAAGCGAAAGAGCGAGAGGGTGAGAGGGAGAGTGCTCGCTGCATTTTGGGCGCTTTGTTAGCCTTTGCAGCCCGCATATTGTGAATGCGCGCGCATGCGCAAAGGATGTGTGTGACCCAAGTGGAGAGCGAACGTTGAACGTTGAACGTTGAAACTATTGTGGCAGTCGGCGCTCTGTAATCTTTGCAGCTGCCGCTGTTGCCACACATATCAAAAACGCACCTGGCCACACAACAGGAGCATAAAAATAGAATGATCGAATCTGAAATACCCTAAGAACAATTATTTAAAGATATAGATAGCACTGAGTATTATGTATACTTATGTACTCTACCGTGGCTTACATATGGAAGTTCAGTTCTATAGCTCCGAGTGCCAAAGAAAGTGCAAAGCTAAACAAAGCTTTAGAAATTATATATAATTTATGTATTATAATATATATATTTTATATTATTTTATATTATATTATATTTAATGTTCATATACTAAACCAGTGTCTACATATGAAATTTCAGCTCTTTAACTCATATACTTCTCGAGTTATGCTAAATAAACAAAAAAACTTAAGAATTTTATAGAAATGAGAGAAGTATTATCTATAATAATATATTATATATGTTTATACACTCCAGTAGAGTTTACATACGAAATTTCAACTCCATAGCTCTTATACTTCTCGAGTTATGTCAAAGTTAATAATTCACATCTGTCAATATTAAGGAAATATCATAACAGTATGACATACATTTTAGCTTTGAGCTATCCAATTACTATAACTATCAAAATCAACGCGTTTGCCCGATAAGAAATGACGAGTATTTGAATTCGCTCGCTTCTAGCTTGATAAGAAATATATATATAGTTTATATAGATAGTTTGAAGTCTCCAACCAGTGAGCTAAATCATCAATAATATAAATAAACTTAGATAAGCTTCCATTTGTGTAGTCAACATAGCCCATATCATTCACCTACAGGGTATTACAACACTTAATTAAATGCCATTGCAAACTCGCTCCCTCTCTATCTCCCTCGCTCACTTTGCTGTGATTCACGCTCGTTTGGAGCCACTAAAGGAAATAGCTAGCTCATGACATAGCTGTCAAATAAGCTGCAAATGCAACTGCTTAGATAAGTACCAGGTAAAACCCCCCAATCAAAGCACCAAATTTTGATTTGCGATAAGCATTCGTTTGCGCATTTCCTGCTGAGCTGCGAGGGCGAAGCCCACCTGAGCTGCACTCACACCATCATCAACATCGTCATCGTCATCTTAGTTAGACGCTTGTTGGGCTTTGCGTGTCTTGGCTTTGGCGCGTGTCGCGCAGCAGCCGCCTCTTGCCTTGTTGCATGCCACGCCACATTGCCAGCGACACGTGTGGGGCGTGAAATGTTCAATGTCTGTCAGACGACGTCGCCGACTCGTCATCATCAAAGCATTTGCCTCATGTTCTGTTTTCATTTAATTTCCAACTAAATATTTACAGCACAGACTAACTACACGCCCGCCCCCTGCTCACTCAGCCAACTGCATTTGGCGCCATTTGCTTTATTTTTAAACGAGGAAAAGTCGTCACACATCCGTCCATCAACGTGCGCGTCCCGCGCCCCAAATCTAAATGATGAATGGCTATGCAATGGGCGCAGTTCCAACATTTCAATGTGCTCCCCACATGACTGCCCCCGCTCCGGCCCCAGCCCCCTTCCTAGCTGCAGCCCCAAATGCCCCTAAGGTCCAATAGCGCTTTTGCAGACGTCAGGCAGACGCCGACGCCGACAGCAGCAGCGACAGCGTTACATGATTTGTAATATCAGCAAACAAATATACATATATATATATACCTATATATATATATATATATATATATATATATATATGTAGGAATCCGGTTTTGTTGTTTGGCTAGCGAACGAAAAAAAAAACAAAACAAAATGTTTATTTTTAACAATATTCAGCAGATTATCATCTGTCGTCTGCTGCTGTCTATAATTGTTGTTGTTGTGTGCACTCTGTAATATATTTATATATATATATATTTGTTATTGAATTGAATAAGTTTATTTGCCTTGAATATGTAGCCTCTCTGCGTCTCTTAAAACCTTTTTCACATCAACAGCTCGAAACTCCTCAGCTGGAAATTTAACTTAATTTGAGAACCCCTCAAAAAAAAAAAAATAAAATAAAAAGAACTAAGAAAAACAACAGCAAATTGACTTAGGAGGAAGCGCATAATTTAGACATGCGCAAGTGTATCTATGAGATACAGATACAGATACAGCTAGAGCTTAGGATTCGTGAGCGTTCAAATTGTAATCAAATTAATGGCAGCTAGGCAAAAACAAAATTTACATAGTTTGCTGTGTTTGCTATTTGTCAGACATTTGATATGTAAACCAAGCGAAGGAAAAGTGCAGAGAGCGAGAGCGTGCAGACAAGTGACGACCAAAAAATACCCTGTTATAGCAAGTATAGCTGAATCTAATAGCTAAGGAACGTACAATTGTTACCTTGGGACATATAAAGTTGATTATGGTATTTCAATTTTAAGCCAAGAAAATTACTAGATATGCTAGAATACATACTATATCAAGATAGATATGTTATATAGCTGATTTCTGAAATTTTTTAAATTTTGGAAAGAATATTAGAGCTCATATAAATCTATATAAAACTAATTTTAGTAAATAAAATAATTGACTTTATAAACATATATCTAGCTTACATAGATATCCCATGGGATATGTAGTACTCTAACCTTTAGTAGAGCTAAAATAAATACTTGAAATTCACAACTTTTCGAGCTGTCACAAAGCCAACTATACAGTCAACCATAGCACACATGACATACCCTGTCTACAGGGTATGCAAAATCTATATGCGAAATTGTGCAAAAGATTTTTGTGATGCCCGGCAAAAAAAAAAGTTCGCGGTAGATGAGTTCTTCAAAAAACGGAAGCGACCTGCAGATAAAGATGGGAGGCGTCAACAGACAAATATACAGCAAAGATTTAAGTGTAGAGTATTTGTGTGTGTGTGTGTGTGTGTGTGTGTGTGTGGGGAGCAAATTACGCACTTAAAGTGCTCGCCAAATGACAGGAAACGCGTCATTTTTACGAACTTCAAATTACGATTTTACGTTTCGTCGTTTTCGTCGTCGTCGTTGTTGTTGTTGCTGTCAGAAGAAGCAGCGAGTGTATGGGTGAGTGTGTCAGTGTTTATATAGTAGCTGGCACTAAGTAGCAACAACAGCAACAACAAACGACAGTGCAAAGTGCAGACGTCAACGTAATTAAAACTGGCGTAAATGCATTTATATGTATGTGTGTAGGCATATCGCACATTTGCTCAGCTTGTGTGTGTGTGTCTCAGAGTTTCCTTTTGTGCATCCTGTGCGCGGGCGGAGGCGGATATGCGCACATTGCACAGACTTCCTGTCATTGACTCCGACTAGTAACAGAAAACCATTTCCTACCCATGGCACAGACAGACCCTGAGCTAAGGGCAAACGACGACGCGTGCTCAGCGCGCGTTTTGCGTGTAGCTAAACCAAAAAGGAACGCCAATGTTGACAAACCAACAAAAAAAATATATAGACAACATGATCGATGTGTGGGTTAATGATTATTTTGGACCTAGGCGAAACGGAAGCGCAACAGACATGTGACATATGCAGCATTATCAATTGAGTAATTGGTCTGCGCTCTATCGATCCTGTTACATCAACCTTAATAACTGACATATGAAACATTGCCTAATGAGTAATTGAGCTGTGAAATAAATCCTGCTGCAATTTGCTTAAAACCTGACATTACCTATTGAGTAATTGCACTCTGTGCTTAATAGTGCAGCAGCCCACTCAGCGTTGGCACGCCCACTCAATTGCTGACAGCTGCAATGGTCAATTTATCTGTACGTTTCCCTTTGCGCTGTGGGAAATCTGTAAATATAGTCGCCGGAAATTGCCTCATGAGGTGGTCTCCAATACAAAAATTCAAACTGTTATAATTGTCTAATTTAGAGCGCCTGCTGTGTGCACTCATTGCCCGTGGTGCGGTCACATTTGATATTTAAATTAATGTTGATCGTTTATCGAAAATGCTTATCGACAGTTGCTGCTAATGATATGCCAGCTCTAGCGCTAATGTAGCGCATCAAATAATATATAAATAAAAAATAAATAAAGTGCATTTAAAGCGTCGTCTTGGACAAACTTGGGCATGTTTATGGCATCCGCTATCGCCTGAGTCACCAACGCGGCCGACATATACACTGATTCATGCATTTTTCATTGCATTAGGCCAGGGTTTTGACTGAAAGACGGCATTCTCGAATGCCCAATTTATATGTTAATAACTTAGTTTGCTCAACATTTCCCCCCGTCCCAGACAAAACATAAATATACAAATATTGTCTGTACATACCCCAACAAGTGGTTCAGCGGGCATTGTGTGTGGCTTCCTGGACAGCAAACAAAGAGAACAACGAAAAAGAGTTTTTAGAGTTGTTTTTTTTTCTTTCATATTATTTGTTGATTCATTCGAATTCGAATTCGGTGTTCGTGGGAATTATCGCGCCGCGCACGCACACATACACATACACTGACGTATAATTAAAATTGCGGCTTCAAACTTCGATTCCTTGGCGAATTCTCAGCTTCGTTTAACGCACTTCCTTGGGCGGAAGCACTTGAAACGGGTTCCGGAAAACTATTAACAGGCAAATGGCAAATGACAAATGGGCTAAAACCCAAGGGTTCTGCCACAGTTGGCTTCCCCCTATTTTGGGTACACTGTGTGAAATGAAATCTCGGATCGCGGTGGTTGCCGTAACGCCCGCGGCTTCCGTTGCCTTCCACACATTCATACTCATACTCACACAAACACACGCGCGTGCGCGTACACCTTTTAACATTGGCTTCAGCTTTAGTTTTGCGCCGGCGGATGTTTTGCTTGTCATTGCCATTTTCATTTTCATGCCCATTCGCATTTCCCATTCTGATTGCCCATGCTCGCCGTCTTTAGAGTATTGCCGTTTTTTGTTTTGCTCAGCTCATTCGCAAGTTGGCAATTCGCCGCTGCCGCTGTCGCTGCTACCCCGTTTGCTAATTGTTTCCGCTTGCCGCATAGCTTCTGATTATTATCGTAATCGATGCGATTCCGGTTTGGCACTTGCCTTTCTATGTCAGCCAACGCAATTGAACAAGCCACTGAGCCATCAAATAATTGTCAGTAAAACAAATGTGGGCCATTTATTAAAGTGTGGCCATGGCTAATAACATCAGCTGCTGCTGTTGCTGTTGTTGCGGCTACTGTTATTTTCGCCTCATTGTAGCTGTTTTTTATTGTTGTTGTTATCGATACGACAGCAGCGTAGTGATTATTCAGCGCTTCCTTTCACGTGCGACCCGCCCCTCTCTGCTACGCCCCACATACATGCCAACAAGGTCAGATTTAATTTTGCGCTACAATAACAAAAAAATATCATTGAAAACTTAACAACAGAAATGCGCAGACCACGGCGAAATTTGAATACTCTTACTTAACAGCACTGTTAGTGTGCTGCAGCCTTGCATATGCATTTATGATAGCTGCTTAACAGAATGTTATTTATAAAAAGTTTGCCTTAATATAGAAATGGGAACAGATTTATTATTTTTAGTAGATATATTTAAAATTGGCAACTAAAGAATATGGCTCAAATAATCTTTTTCGTATGAAATTTACAGTTTTAATAATATATAGGTCACCTTTATTTAGTATTATCTTTAATAACCACAAACCTGGTGACTAAGTTTTGAGGCTCTTTGTTTGTTTACTGCACGTACAATGTGGCGTATGTGTATTATTGTTGCTGTTGATGCGATTAAACAATTGTCCGGTTGTGAAAGCATTTCCGCCACTTGACTTCTGTCCACATACATACACATAAACACAGTCCTCTCTCTCTTGCCCGTCTCTGCTAATGAATCACTTCCATTAATCATTCCATTTCTATCTGCCATTTGCAGCTCACTGCTGTACGATGCAATTGGAGGCCAGTTACCCGAAATACGCCGGACGCGTGCCGCCATTGGACCTCTCTCAGGTCAATGCCGGCCAAGATCAGCTGCAGCAGCTATGGGCGACCAATAAACGTCATCATCCCTACCAAATGTTGGACAAGTGCCGCAATATGCTCAGCTCCGATGACATCAACAACAACAATAACAGCAGCAACAACAACAACAGCATGCAACATCATAAGAGCAGTCTGCCATATCCCATGGGCTCCGATGGCTTGCCGTTGGATCCGCGCGATTGGACACGTGCCGATGTGTGGAAATGGCTAATCAATATGACCGTATCGGAGGGACTTGAAGTAACGCCCGAGCTGCCACAGAAGTTCCCAATGAACGGCAAAGCCCTCTGCCTGATGAGCATGGATATGTATCTGTGTCGTGTGCCCGTTGGCGGCAAGATGCTCTATCGTGATTTTCGTGTGCGTCTCGCACGCGCCATGGCGTTGCTCTCCTAAACACAAAAACTGAATACCCAAGCGAAATACCCTAAGGTTGTAAATATACCTAGTATATATAGCATACATATACATACATACATATATATATATGTATACATAGAGTTACCTAGTCTTAAGTCGTAGCCCTAAATGCATTTGTTTAATCGCTTAAGTGGTCGAAGTATGCCCCGTCTGTGCCAAGGCTCTAACTCTCATTAGCCATCGGCCCAGTGACGGGGCATACTTCAAATGCTGTCCTATTAGTCATCTAAGTATTTGCATCTAATGAAAATATAAAATGAAATTTTATGAAAAATCAATTGAAATTTTCGTGTGTTCTTATTTGAAGTGGAGTGTACGGTCTTAATGGAAGTGAAGTTGGGATCTTAAGAGGTGGAAAGTATCGCGTCTGGTCTTGAAATTTGTAAGAAAATACATGAAAGAGTTCTCAATGGGTTTGTTTCAAGATTCTGATATTATATTTTGGGCAGCCTACATGAAGGTTCTGTTATACTGTTATACGTTTATTCTGGTATATTGTTATACTGTTATACTGTTATACTGTTATACTGTTATACTGTTATACTGTTATACTGTTACACTGTTATACTATTATACGGTTATACGGTTATACGGTTATACGGTTATACTGTTATGCTGTTATACTGTTATACTGTTATACTGTTATACTGTTATACTGTTATACTGTTATACTGTTATACTGTTATACTGTTATACTGTTATACTGTTATACTGTTATACTGTTACACTGTTATACTGTTATACTGTTATACTGTTATTCTGTTATATTGTTGTACTGTTACAATTTCATACTGTTAATAATAATAAGATACAGCTTGACGGCTTGTTTGTTTAGGACAGTCCATAAAGTAAAGATATATATATATATATAAATTTAAGACAGCTATATCTTAATATCTGAACAATGCAATTAATTATCTATAACTGTCTACATACGCCAGATATGCTGTCTAGGTATTCCGTTAAGCTGTAAACCTAAGATAAGTCTTATCAAAGAAATTCTCATAAGTTGATAGGTATAAAAAGCTGCAAAAAATATTTTAAAAGAAAGACCTTCAACGTTTCCAGTTCCGGACATCAACTGATATGCTTGAAGTATTTATAAAAGATTAAGCTTCCACTTAAAGTATTTACAAAAAGATTAAGCCTTATCTCTCTTCCTCTTTCTCACTCTGTCTTTTCGGATAGCTCGATCTTCATAAGTTCCCACCGTATTCTTTCCTAATCTGCGACTACTTTTTCTAAACAATTTTTGACTGGTCACCAGTTGTTGCCTCTTAGTCTAGTATTTTATGTGCTGTTTATGTCTTTCACAATTTAAAATGGAACTGTGCACTATATGTATATAGATATATGTAGGTACTGAAGAGGAAGAAGCGCCCATTGACATGTTGCCCCATTAGCACATCATTAAGAAAAGAACAGAACGAAACTCGTATCGTATCTCAATGGAAGTGCAATAAACTCTTTGTTATTGTTGGCCAAGAAGTTAATGTTAACATTCGGTAGAACACCCATGAGTCTTTATTTTTAGACCAGACAGAGCGTGATTTATGTGTATGGAAAGATAGAGCGGGCGGCAGGAGGGCGAATGGGGTAAGTAGTCTAGACTTTTTGTGAAGCAAATGATATTTGGTTGAAGGCAATCGAAAGGTTTGCCATCTAATAAACATTAGTAAATATTGGTTTTCTATAATTGTGTGTGAGAGGCGGAAAACAAGACGACTTTAGTTGTTTCAGCCTGTCAACCTATACATATATCTGACCCTTTGCCTGTTCATTCTATAGCCGAAGTTCAGTACACCCCTTTTTAACATGCTTTGAGTAACTGTTTATGTGTTGGTTGGGCTATGCTTTTAAGAAAGCAGCCTAGAATGCTTAAAACAGCAGCTCTGCTCAAGGTAAGGGTATCTACTAGTCAGTCACTTACAACTAGAGCTGCCTTTTTTCCTCTTTTTTGCACAATTATGACAACAATAATAACTAGTCATGATAATCAGCCAAATAGAACCCAAAAAAGAACTACACACAAAGCGAGAGAAGTGAAAGGAGACTGCGGGAGAGATGAAGGGAAATAGAGCTAGGTAACGCTAGCTATAGAGCCAGTTGCTGATTCAAGCGCTTCATCCGCCCGTGCATCCGCTTCTCTATGAATGAACAGCAAGAGCTACAGCCACAGACACAAGCACAGCTATAGTTATAGGAACAAATACAGCCACCGATACATGCACAATCATAGATACAGATACGCCAGCTCTTCCTGTATGTGGCTGCTGCTGCTGCTGCTGCTGTTGTAACTTTGGAACTTTGCATTTAGTGCAGTTTTATGAATTTGTCTGTCTGTCTGTCTGTTCTCTGTTTTTTTAATTCTCTCTTTAGTTTGGCATCCGGGATGTTGTTTGTGCGCCAGTCCGAAAGGTAAAGGAAGTGAGACAAATGGGCCAACCACCGACAACAGCAACAGCAACAGCAGCGGGGGCAAGTACTTTGCTTGTACCTTTGTGCGGCTACCTTGTAATATGAAACAGATGTCGTCAAGAAGCGACGGCCACGACCTGCCACATGCCACATGCTGCATGCTGCATGCCTCATGCCGCATGCCACACACAACACAGCTGACGCAACAACAGTTTTACAAAACGAAGATATTGATACAAGTGATGATAGTGGAGGAGCCTAAAAGAACCGAGAGCTGTAAGAAATATATTTTGATGAATGTTTTATTCATATATATAGTGTCTATAGGGTCTATGGGCTCTATAGGGTGTATGGGGTCTATAAAGTCTATAGGGTCTATAGAGTCTATAGGGGCTCTAGGATCAATATAGTATACAGAGTTTATAAATTCTATAGGGTCTACAGATTCTACAGGGTTCATGGGGCTATAGGGTCAATAGGGTGTTTGGGGTCTACAAGGGTCATGGGGTCTATAATATCTATAGAGTCTATGGGATCAATATAGTATACAGGGCTTATAAATTCTATAAATTCTATATAAGGGTCTGTAGGTTCTATAGCGTCGTATAGGGTCTATAGATTCTTTAGGGTCTAAAAATTATATGGAATCTATAAGGTCTATAGACTAGATATTCTATAGGAAAACCAGGTAAGGCTTGAATGATAAACGGAATGCGCCTCAGTCAGACTTTTAGCTATGAAAGCCCTAAAATCGTAGTTAAAGGAAGCTTGAAGAAGATCCATTCGGATCTATAGGACAAACTAGTTTGGCCTTCATGCTGAAAGGCTAAACGGGTCTATGGCTCTTAAAAGGCTTAAAAGGGCAGCAATAAAATAAATGTATAAGAAAATTTGTTAGAGATATTCAAATGAATTTTGAATGGTTGGTTTCGAGCTAGGACTTGAGCCAAAGGAAGATAGTCAGAAAGTCCAAGCTAGTAATCTAGGCGCTTGTCTGTGAATACTTGAAGGAAAGGTTAGGATGTACTATTCTTACTGATTTTAGAAATATTTGACATGTGCTATGTGATATATAGATAATTAAATAAAGCCATCTAGCTAGAATAAACAGTTTTAAGAGTCACCCAACAAAATATATATTAATACACTCCGAGAGAGCTGAGAGCCCTGCCTCTCATAGTAGGCACTTGTTAAATAATTAGCCATAATTTATATTTATTTTAGAGTTTTAAGCATCTATTAAGCTCTTTTTTTGTTTTAATATCTGTTGAGTTTTTAGCATCTAAATCCAAAATGCAAGTACGCCGCAACATATTAAAGAGGTGATTGCTCTGGGTCCCATTCGATTCCATCAACTACTAAGTCTTGTATCGTAGCATTATGCCCGTACAGATATACAAGTCAAACAGTGCCGTTTATATGACCTGCCTGTCGAAGCTCTCGATATCGGCCTTTGTGCCCGAATGCAATCAAAAGCTGGTTGTGGAGAAGGCGATTGTCGAAGCGCTCGACAAGAGCACAATGCCCCACGCCCATGCGGACAGGCAGCTGGAGGCCGAGCAAATGTTGCACCGTTCAAAGACAAACTTTCGCCACGTGTTTGCCGACAGGTGTGCGGCGGTGAAAAAGGTCCAGTGGGGCACAAACACCAAAATGTGGATCAACAACGAATACGAAGTCGATCGCCCCCTATCACCCTTCAAGGCTGAGCAATATGATCGCATCTTTAAGGAACATTGTCGCCGCAAACACAACGTGCTACTCGAAGTGCCCAATCTGCCACCCATACGACTGTCGCTTGGTGCGTATTTCACTTGAATTCATAATCATATATTCATATGCGCTTTCCTTCCTTCCTCCTTGATCGACAGTGGCGTTTTTATTGAAACTTGTCTTTGTGCTGATCGCCATGAGCATTACAGTTTATCTGCTGGCCGATTTATGACAATAAGTATATTTCCGTCTTGTTTTCCGCTTATAATTTTCCTAATGGAATGTGAAAATGTAGAAATGTAATTTGTGAACTGTGTCTGTGTCTGTGTTTTCTTATTGCCCCGATCGATCAATCAATCAAGCAATGCGAATGCGCTTAGCAAAACAAAGGCGAATAAACCCAGCCCAAAGACCGGGAAAATGTTGTAGGAAATGCCGCTTATGTAAAGTAGAATATCCGCCGGGGCGACCCGAAGTCCAAAACGGAAGCCGAGGTGCGAAAAACAATAAAAAAAAAGAACGAAGCGGAAGTGGCAACCAACGACGTTTCCCTCCAGTCGACAGCAGCAATCGTCAACAACATCATCATCATCATCATGATGAGCAGCTACGATTCTGGGCTACAGATTTTGCCAATTTACTCGAAATGACTTTTCACCCAAAACCCAAAAAACCAAAAATTAACTTTTGTATAGCAAAGGAAATGACTTAACTAAAATATTTTTGGTAAGGCGAGGCGGCCATCAATAGGCTAGACTCAAGTGTTTCGGTTTCTTGTTAATCAAGTGCTGACCCAAGTTTGTCGAACAACAACACCAGACGCTAAACGAAACATCAACAACAACAAACAGTGGGGGCCAATAGGGGGTTACGATTGTGCAATTGAAACTCTTCGGGGGCAGCCGCCTCTTTAATTAGTTCATTGGCAGCAAAACTAACCAAAGGGAATGGGCGCTATATTTCCCACGAACTCTGAAATCGACGGGGTAAACAAATGAAATGAATCAACAAATATGAAAAAATACAACTTGAAAATTGAAGAGCAGCGCTGACTGCAGATTGAAATAGCTCAACGATTGACAGATACCCTGTACCCTGTACCCTGTACCCTGTAGTCTGCTGCCATCAGCTGATAGAGAGAGGCATAAAGAGAGGACAAGAAGAGGACTCGAGAGTGCTAAGCTAAGTCATTTAAAATTATTCTTTGGAACAACAAGTTAAATGCTTAAACGTGTTAGTACAGCCCCTCGATATTTATCGATCTATCGATTCACTTAGCATCCGTTTATAGGCGCATAAAGACTAAGCAAAACTGATTTATTTAGGGTTGGTATTGAGGGAGAAAGAGAGCAAACAAAATAGAGAGACTGAAAGAGAAAGAGAGACTGCGAGACAGATAGTGGCAGATAGAGAGAGAAAGAGCGAGAGACAAAGACGGATTGAAAGAGGGATTTAAAGAGGGACTGAAAGAGAGAAGTAGGCTAAGAGAGGGAAACAGACTGCGGGACAGACAGATATAGAGAAAGAGAGAGAGACTGGGAGAAGGATTGAGAAAGAAAAAGAGGCTGAGAGAGAGAGAGAGAGAGAAGTAGACTCAAAGAGAGATACTGAAAGATAAAAAGATCGGGGGATTGATAGTCTGACTGATACCACAAAGACAGGGCGAAAGAGAGAGAAAGAAACTGTGTTAATAAAGACATCGAGAGAGTAGGAGTAAACGAAAGAGGGAGGACGAAATAGAGGTAGAGACCAAAAGAGCTGAAGAGCAGACAAATAAAGGCACAAGGAGAGGGAGAGAGAGGATCAAAGATAGACAGAACGAGAGAGATCGAGAAATAGGGAAAGAGAAAAAACAGAATGTGTGAGAGATAGGAGAAAAAGTTCAAATGTAGCAACGTAACTTAGTAAATTTTCGCATTAAAAACCTTTTCTTTTTTCTGCATCTCGATATCTATCGATTTTAGATAGTTGACGATAAATATTAATATACCCGCAATTTTCAATATTTACGTGGTATAGTTAGAGAGAGAATACACAGACCCCTTTGCCGCCGTGGAGCTGCACACACACAGACACACATCGAGTCAAACGCCCGCTTGGAAGCTGCCTCCAAAGAGCCACTTGTTCCACGGATCGTGTTTTGTTTGTTTACATGAAGTTTTTTTTGGTTGTTATTCAGTGAAATGTTGGACCATGCTCTGTGTGGCATTAACATAAAAATTGATCGAAGCTGGGAAATTTGAGACAGCAGCCAAAGAAGGAAGAAAATGGACAAGCCCACGACACGATAAAAGCCATCTAGTTATCTAGCTGTCCGACTGTCCGCCATTTGGTGACTCAGTTGGACGGCGGATGCCATAAAGAATGCTTAGAGTCGAGCTTAGGTGACGCTCTGTGTGGCATGCCATTAACACTAAAAGTTCAGGCGCTGTCGATTGAAGAGGAATCGAAAATACAATTTTAGCTTCGGGCGGTCTTTGCAGAGAAACTAGAAACTATAGAATTAATTAGTTCATTTTCATTAAACGCAGCGGGGACCACCAAGAAGCAGCAGCAGCAGTAGTTGGGGGGCGTGGCTACATTAACCACTTCCGGTTACATTAGATGCAGCTCCCACCCCAAAAAATAATGTGGTTACAAAAGCACTTGAAGTTCAGTGGGTTTCTCACGCCCACGCTTAGAGCTCTCAATGATTGCCATGAGAAGGGAAAAGCCAAAAGCTGTGTGAAATGCTGCTCAAGAAAATGCGACAAAGACAAAGCAAAAGAGAGAGCGAGCGAGAGAACGGCAGGGGGAGGGGAGGGCACTAAACTGTCACTGACTTTTGTGTGAAGGAGAGAGAAGACGAACGAGCGCGCGAGCGAACGAGTGGGCAGAGGCATTCTGCATAAAAGAGTGAACTGATTGCCACATCTCAAGTTCATGGGAACAAACGAAACACTGCGACTCGATGTAGTCAAGTGTAAAGCAACTCTTTTAGCTCCCCTCTCGCCTTACCGCGTTGCCCTCTCCTTGTTTTTTGACTGCTCTGCTTTGTCAGCCTCTTTGAGAGCAATAAATAAATGCTTGTAATTTAATAACATGTGTGTGAAATGCGGGGTTGAGGTTACTTAGTCGAGAGAGGGATAGAGAGAGGGAGAGATGGAGAGAGATAGAGAGATAGAGAGAAACGGTCTAAGTCTGCAGTTGCCTTAGAATCATTTGTGCATTCAGTTAAGTTAGTTGTAGAAGATTATGGACAATAAACTGCTAGGCTTATATATATAATTATATTAGAATAATTTTATAAATTATTAAACAATTTAATTTTAAATTTTAAAATATATTCAAACATTTTTCTGTGTAATTTTTAAATTAAAAAAAAATATTAAAGACAAAAATAAAAAAAAATATAAAAATGTATTTAAGCCAATTTATGTGCATATAAGTAACTGTAAAATAAAATTAAGTTAACTGTAAAATAAAGACAAATTGAATATATATATATATATATATATATAAGTATATGCATACATATATTATTTTAATTTGTATTTTATTTATTCTAAAATAGTCAGTTATATTTGTTAAATTTATATTCTAGCTTAAGCTATAAAAAAAATTCAAAACTATTTTCATTTAATTTTAATTCAAATGTAATTTAATTTTTTTCTATGTTTTTTTATATTTTATATAGATTTCCTTTAAAATGTCAAGCCTATTGCCTCTTTAAAAAAATGTAATTTAATTTTTTTTTATATCTCTTTTATATTTTATATAGATTTTCTTTAAAATGTCAAGCTTATTCCCTCTTTAGCTGGCTGCTCTATGAGGATTATTGATTTCTTGTGCCCTCCGCACAGCTGTCATAAATAAGCCTTTCAGCTCAATTATGCTGATGGACAGGCGTGCTCATACATATATACACACATACAATACAGGTGTACAAAGAGAGAGAGAGAGAGGGAGAGGGAGAGAGGGATGGCAGCTATCATATTTTACATTGTTTGCTGTGTGGGCGTGTCAACACTTTCAATTTTTATTTCGTTGTGGTTGCAGCTTGAACATTTACAATTTTGAGTGACAATCGTTTTGAGGCTTCGCTGGTCTTTGTCAATGCCGACTGCATAGCCAAACGAAATGCTGCAGTTGCTGCTGGCCAGGAATGAAGCTAGACCGAAGGCAACTCTTGTGACATTGTCTGCGCCTTGTCTGCCAAAGAAGACGACGACGATGACGACGTCTGCTTTGCTTCCGTTTCCTGCGCGCATAAATTTTAATGAGGCAACGCAATATCAATTGAAAGAGGCAAAGACTAAAGCCTTGACTTTGAACAAAGTCAAAGTCAGTCAAATGTTGGCCAACCAGTTCAATTCGGGGTGAAAACAGAGGCTTTTACTTGGCTTTCCCGAGCCACAACTTTTGCAGACAGCAAGCTAAATATATATATATATATATATATATATATATATATATATAAATATATATATATCTGAGGCGGAAACTAGTTTTTCAGGTTCGGCGCACGGCCTGTGATAACAACAATTGCAATTGCAGGCGGCTGAAATGCCTTTAAGACTGGCCAAGACTGCAAAACATGCCAGGAATGTTAATTGAGTAAAAAAAAATACACAAACAAAAAGACAAATATAAAAAGTGCTAGCGCAGTGAGAACATATCGCGTGTTTTGTGATGGAATATAATAGCAAAGGCTTGGCGTTACTTGGCGATACCATAATTATGATCTTTACCGAAGAGGGGGAACAACAGGGCAAAAAGCGGCAGAGGTGTAGCTGAGGCGAGAAAAATTCTACACGCTGCTCGTATTATAAGTCGTCGACATTCTTGCAGAGCAAAATGAGCTAGCACAAATAAATATGGGCAAGCCAAATGGAATTAGAGTTTGCGTATCTGTATCTGTATCTACCAAATGTATCTGTGTCTGTATCTGCGGCTGTGGCTGTGGCTGTAGCTGTATCTATGGCTGTCTGTCTGCCTGGTTGTTTGTTGACTTGGGTGTTGGGGTCTCTTGGTCGCAGTCAGTGGAGCGCGCTGGGCATACGGAAGCCATAAGCCATGCATGCTGCCTGTTGCTGCTCTTGACTAGCCACACGTCTGGGCAGATTTCTATGCAATGCTCATGTTTCGGCTGGGCTGTTGAACTCCAGCGCCAAGGCGCTCATGCGAAGAGCTGCACACACACACACTCGCGTCTTGCACCACTCATAAACGTGCTCAAGAATGGCAACAGCTCAAAATCAATCATACAGATGCTCCTTGCTGCTGCTGCAAAAAAAAAAGATAATGCGTGCAAAATCACCTAAAATTACAGGAAGCAAAGCGCAAAGCACTTGCCGAAATGGCCAAAAATCATTCAATTATGCTGTTGGTACATGTTGCCACAGGCAACATACAGACAAACAGGTAACCACAACAAGGATGTGCTGTCAGAATGCACACAGCTGCAGCAATAAGGGGCGTGTCAGTATTGGCAAAATAATTACGTAAGCAACCTGGATTAAGACCTGTTGCTGCGCTTAAGGACCACCAGTTGTTTCAGTTTATGAAAGGAAGTAGAACCGTGAAAAAAAATCAGAAAATCAATAAATAAAGTGCCCTAGTAAATGAGGTCAGCAGCCCGGGGCAATTAATTCAAATTTAAATTGCATACCAAAATGTTAATTCAAATATTACGCACAGCTATCGCCTACTTTAACAGCGTACTGTTAAATGAATGTGTTAACATAAATGTGAAGTGTCGAACCGAACGATTTGTTATTGACACAGCTGCTTGTTGTGAGCTCAACAAATAAATTTATGTTTGAATAAAAAACAAATACAAACACGTTTAACCCAATTAGTTTCCAGTCATATACGCATATATTTCACACAAAGCTGTACAATTTATATACAATTGCCTGCACAAATTCAAAAAACGCGCTAAACTATCGACTGTTTCTTAATTGCAAGCTCTAGCAGCACCATTTTGAGTTTAACAGCCTAATGTTAAGTGAAAATAGCCTATCGGGCAATCGAATAGAACGATTAATTATTGAACCAACGTCAGACAGCTGCGAGTCATTTTTTTGTGTGCTCGAAAAAAATGCGTAAAACGTAAACAAAGTAGTTTAAAACAAAGAAAAAACACGCCAACACTCAAATACTTACGCTAAAGCATCTCTCGGTCAGGCCAATGAGTTACGAGACATATGTCCACACACTAAACACAACCCTACAGGCCTTCGCCCAACAAGTTGAACACTTCACTGGCGTCGCTCTGCAAGCCGTAGTCCTATCTTACAGTGAGCTGATCAACTTCGCTGCCGATTGGCATTGGCAGTGGCAAAGTCCGGTTGAGTTTACAGCATTACAGGCTACGCTGCTGAAGGTGTTGCTGATCCTATTACTGGGGACAGGTGTGTTAATTGCTTGGGCGTGGGGCGTCTACGGTCGAGTTATCACTGAAAAATTTGTCAGGCCGAGTGAGTACGATTGCTATTGAAATTAAATATCCCAGCAATAAACATATCGTTAAATTTTTGGTGAAATTCTTTTTTAGGCACTTTGAAGGAAATTGAAGAGCTCAAATTATCTGTAGCCAAATTGAAGTTGCCGAAAGAGCATTCACCCAGAATTTAAGGTTCGTTTAGCCATGTCCAAAATCAAGCGTTTCTTTTCCAAGAAGAAGGAGGAGGCGTCTTTCAAGGTAAGTTCATGCTCATGTTAAAATTGAATATTAATATTTTTTCTCTTACAGTTGCGATTGGGCGGCGGCATGGGTCAGGGTCATAAGCTAAATGAGCCGAAGCCCGATGCACCGTCAAGCAGCTCATCGAGACGCAGTAAGGATGCCTATGTGCCACCCAGACGCAAAGAGCTAAGTAATGAGGCGCGCGCTGCAGCAAATGCCGCACTCTCACGCATCGATCGCAAGGATTCAAAGGATTTCAATACCTCGTTGGCTGCTATTAAGGCACAGGCAAAGCGAGAATTGGAAGCTGAGCGCAAGCAGAAACTGGAGCTGTCTTCCAGCGGCTCCATTAATTCTAGCTCTGCTAACGCTAGCGGTTCCCCTCAGGAGAATCGAAATTTAGCCTGTCAGGGTGTATTTTTTCGCTGTCCTTTAATCAGTGAAGAAGTACTGCCCAAGCAGTCATGGAAGATGAAAATCAAGGAGTTTCTCTACCAACAGCTGGAATTCGAACGTGGCCTAACCGCTTGCTTGATCATCCAGAATTGCAATGTTAAGGAGCGGGCAGACGAGTGTATTGCCACATTAACTAAATATCTGGAGAACATCGTTCAGCACCCGGATGAGGAGAAATTCTGTAAAATTCGCATGTCCAACAAGATCTTCAGTGACAAGGTGCGCTATGTGGATGGTGCCTTGGATGTGCTGCATGCAGCTGGCTTCAATGAGGTGCAAATCGATGAAGAACCTTTTCTATTGTGGACAAATGAACAAATGGAACCTGGCCTGGATCTGGCCACGCTGCTGGATGCCTTGAAGAACTCAGAGCCCATACAGCTGGAGCTGGATCGCAATATTAAAGTGCTGTTGCCGTCGCAGGCACGTCGCGTTGTCCTCCCGGATGATTTCTATCGCATATCACCGGAAGAAATCAAGCGGGAGCAGCAGCTGCGCGCCGAGGCCATCGAAAGCTCCCAAATACTAAAGACCAAGGCAATGAGAGAACGCGACGAGCAGCGCACTCTGCGTATGTATCGCTATGCTCTAATAAGAGTCAAGTTTCCTAATGGTCTCTACATACAGGTGAGCTATCCAAAGGTGTTTTGCTATCTATATCTATCTATTCATTCTGTTTACCTTTGCTATACAGGGTACCTTTAATGTGTATGAAAAGATAAGCGATATATATGAGTTTGTGCAATCTTGCCTAGCTGATGAAACACTCGACTTCAACTTGGTGTCCGCCAGTGAGGGTAAATTCAGTGAGGACGACATGGAGAAGACTTTATATGACTGCAAGTACGTAAGCCAAAAAAATCCATCATATACGAAACTTATAAATAATGTTATGTATTTTTTGTTGCTTTTCTCTTTTCTTGTTCAGACTCATCCCAAATATAGTTCTACTGTTTGCGGTCCCAGCAATTCCAACTCCTGTAGCAGCTGATGTTAACTTTTTAAAGGAGGAGCTGTTTATGCTGGTGCAGTCAATGTAAATGTCCCATTTATATATATATTTATTCCATGCATAGTGTCGGGAATGCATTACGACAGCAGTTCAATGTCGCCAGTTTATTGGCCTGTTTTGGGTATACAAAAATTGTTATTTATTCCACGAAACTAATTATACACACATGCTTTAAACTATCGTAATATTTAAATGCATTCTAATTTCGATACTCAAAATGTATCGATATCACGTGTGTTATGCAGCAAGCTCTTGTAAATGATGTACTTAGTCCGTTGCTGTATTAGCGAATGACCAACTTTTTTTCCGGTTTATTTTATGTGGAGAAATTAAGTTGCTTAGTGATGAATTAGAGCACCATGACTACTATATATTTGTAAGCACAATTTAATATTTACTGAAGAATATATTCAAATATTCCTAATCTTTGAACCAACTTATTAAAATTGATTATTTTCTGGCTTTATTAAATTTCGATACCCCAAATGAATCGATATGAAAGTTGTGGTGCAGTGAAATGTTAAGGCTCACCTTTGCGTCGCTGTTAACGCAGCTCAAATTCTTGCTGTCATCGACCAACCGCCACCGTCAGCGCGACAGCTGTTTAATAATTATTACGCTGCGGTCACACAGTGCCGAACTGAACTATTTACCGTGATATTGCAGCTAACAAATAAAAATTAGCTAAAAAAGTAAAGTATAACTATGAGCTTAAAATACAAATTCTAACTAGTGAGTGCAAAGTGTATATGTGAATATATAAATAAAACAGTGAAAAGTGTGATATGCAAAAATACAGGTAAGTAATGCCGCCACTAAGAACCAAACAATAACAAAGCCCGCAGCTGCTTTGTTTTCGATGTGCAATAAGCTGCTTAACCCTTGATTAATACACTATATTTACTGTGCATATAAGTGGGTATGTGTGTGTGTGTGACTGGTGTAATTTCCCTAAAGACCATAGCTCTTTTATAATTATAAAGTGCGGGGGTTGTGTTGCAGCTGTCTTCGCCTCAGTAGCGTGCCGCTGCCTTTGCTCATTAACCAACATTTTATTGGTTAAGCAGAAATTGTAATTTGTAATGCGTTGTTAATTAAACCAAAAGGGCGCACAGCCATTGACTTTGTCTTGTCGATGTGGGCCACCAAATGACACACACGCACACATGCACAGACACCAACATAAACATATACAGTCCTAAAACCTAGTATTTGTATTTAATGAATCCATTTCGCCGCGCTCAGCTGCAGCGTCTATCGGCGCCGCATCAATGCAACGGTAAAAGAACAGAGAGAGACCATATTCGCCTTAACGAAATCCAAATACCCTTGCCTTTAAGGCTTTCAGGAAGATTTCTGTTAACTAAGATTAAACTAGATATTTCATAAGGAAAAACTTAATTGTTTTTGGCTATTGTTGGTAACTATACGATATAGTAATGTTGTATAAATTATATATAAATTTATTATATATATCATGTACAATCTGAAGAACTTGTTGCTGATCAACTAAATCCACACACAGTTTGCTCAACAAACTCATAATACCCGTTTGTAAGTGTATCTAGGAAGGCATTCAATTGCTGTTTAGACCAGGCCAAGACCAAGACCAAGACCATGCAGTCAATTTGGCGCAAATCTTTTGAGCCGCAGGCAAGTTGATCTTGGGAAAAGTAAATAGGAGAAAATCTGAAACCCTCCGCTCCGCAGCCCAAACGGAAAACTTAATGAATCTTTTGTGTGGGTTCCTTGCAGTTGCTGCTAAATTAAATCGAACGTTCGGCGCGCAATCGCGCCAAATCGAAAAGCAAAAAAAAAAAAATTCCAGCTAAAGTCGAAAAGACACGCAGCCGCATAAAATTGGCCTGAAGCGTCCATTGTTGGGGGCTACTTACGGCGCTGGCCATGGGATCTGGGCCTCTTCATTAAAAACGCTTGACCAAAGCTAGCCAGAGAGGGAGGGGATTAGAGTTAGCTGTGCAGCATCTTCCCTGAGGTTCAAAGCTGAGGTTCAAGTGCGTGAGATATGCATTATTTATCTAAACAATTTTTACTTGTTATTATCACTTCCTGGTTGCTTGATAGAGAAATTGTTGCTTAACTATTTGGGACACATTTTTAGCCAGACGGCTGCACGTGCCAACCTTTTTGGCCCAATGCCTTCGGCTCAACTGATTGAACGATTTGGCAAGGCAGCGAGAAAGATGGCAAGATCATCTTCATCAACGGCCAAAGCTTGGCCAAAGTTGATGAGGTGCAAATTGTGGCTGCCATGAAATTGCAAATCAACACATGCCAGCACAGCCATCTACTTGGCCCCCAATGCCCCCTTCCACCTCCCTTTTGGCTTTAGCCTTGCATTTCATTCAAAATTGTTTACTCAACTCTGAAAATTGCAAATCGAATTTGGATTTTCGCGCTGACTGCCTGACTGCGCTGACTGCCTGCATGGTTGATTTGTTTTTGCGGTTGCTAGCTAAACCACACAGCAGCAGCAGCAGCCCCATCAGTGGCAGCAGCAACAACGGCCACAATAAGCGCCTCAATTTCGAGCGCGCCCTTTAACAAGCGTTTAGACTGCAGCTCAGCTCCGCCTCCATCCACAAAATTTCAACTGCTGCACCTCGTGACCCGTTCCCAGTGCCCGAAATTGATGTTGCTGCCGCTGTGGTTGCTGCTGTGGTTGTTGCTGTGTAATCGCTTTAGAACCAAGAAGTAAAAGCAAATCAGACCCCCCTACAGACCCGACACGCAAGCGCCCTGCATTTACATATTTTTGCCTGCATTTGAACTCTGAACCAAGCCGAAGCCAAGCTCAATAAATGCAACAGCATTCAACTGAACTAACTGTGCCAGTCGCAGCAGCTGCGTCAACTGCAAAACGGAAATGCTGTGCGGCTTGTCACTGCAGAGGAGAACCCTTTGCTTCAATTAACACTATTGAACTTGACTCGAGAACTATAAACTAGACACGCACACGGACGGACGCGAACACGCGCGCGTACTCACACTCGTTCTCTCTCTCTCTCTCTCTCTCTCTCTCTGTTTCTCTATCCCTATCTCTCAGTCTCTCATTTTGCTCTTCCTCCTTCCAGCCTCTCTCTATAGACCTTATCTTCTTAGACATTATTTGATTCTATCTCAAACTCTCTCTTTTTCTATCCCTTTCTCTCTCTCTCTTTTTCTATCCCTCTCTCTCTCTCTCTTTTTCACGCAGACTCTCTATCTCCCATAGTTGCTAAATTACTATCTCTCTCTCTCTTTACCTCTTAGATTCACACACAGTCTCTCTCTCTCTCTTTTCCTCTAATCTTACTTTCTTTCTATTTCATTCCCTCTGTTTCACACTATTTCTTCCTCTCTCTTTTTGTCTGCATATCATTCTATCTATATCGCTCTCTCTCTATCTCTCTCTCTCTCTCTCTCTCTCTCTCTCTCTCTCTCTCTCTCTCTCTCTCTGACACACTCTTGCTCACTCTTTTTCTCTACTTCTCTCTCTCTCTCTCTCTCTCTACTTCTTTCTCTCTCTCTCTCTCTACTTCTTTCTCTCTCTCTCTCTCTACTTCTTTCTCTCTCTCTCTCTACTTCTCTCTCTCTCTCTCTCCCTTTCTCGCTCCCACTCCTTCTTTCTTTCTTTGCATCTCAAAGCAAACTTCCTTTGTCACTTAGCAGGCTGCCCTTTACCTATTCAGCTTCCAAATTTTTTATTTCATAAATTTGGACTTACATTAACTTTTTTATAAACACAAACTTGTTTAATTTGAAGAAATTATTGTTTTTTTTTTTATATTCAATTTTTGTTCAACATTTCTACGAGCGATTTTCATATCTTGTAAGTATTTTTCACTGAATTATTTTAATTTATTTTTTAAGCATACTTATTTTTAAATCTCTATACGATGAGATGGTCATCGTTTGAATGCTTTTGAAGTGACTGAGTTATATAATATCCTTCTCCATGATATGAGTGTGCTCTCTCTGTCTCCGTCTCCCTAATTTAAAGTTGCACTCAAACTTTCTTATTCCTTCCCAAGAAACTGCGATCGTCTTTATGGTTCTCACTATAATGTATATTTTTCTCTCTTCTATATCTTTCGTTATTTTCTATGTTACTCCGCTTAGTATTCTTGTTATTGCCTGTTTCGTCGTCTCTCTCTCACACACTTCTCGTCTATCTAAACTGCGCTCTTCTGTGTGATTCTCATATAAACAAAGATATTGTTTCTATTTCTATACTATGGCTAAGTTGTAGCATGACACCCATTTCTAAGAACACCCACACCCACACACACACCCATCCATTCACACACACTCACACTACAATTGTACGACAATTAGCAATTTGCAATCAAGAACAAGAACTTCCGGTCGCTCAACGTATTTTGTTTCGTTTCTTTGCTGCCTCATTGAACGAGTTAAATATTATTTTCATTATTTTTTATGAATGAATGAAAATCTTGTCATCATCGTGGAGCAGCAGCTGCCGCATCATCGTCGTCGTCTGGCCCTCTATATATGCTATATATGTATATCACGCGCTGCGCCTCATCATTCGCGTCCAATTAGCGCAATCAAGTGGATGGTTGCTGCGGCACCAAGTGCTGTAAAGCCTGCCTGCCACGCCACGCCTTGCCTCTTGCACCGCCCAGACATGTAAAATATAAAAAATCTACGCAAAAGTTCACAGCTTGATAAGATTAATTGACTGCATCAATAGTAAGATTGTCTCACTCTATATCCCTCCCCGCTCTCTCCCTCTCCCTCACTCTCTTGTGACGCTGCTGCTGCTGCAGTCAATTTCAAATACATTTGCAATTTGTCAAATTTAGGTAGCGAGCAGATAAATTAATTTCGGCATCGATTTGATCGCTTGTCTTTGGCAAAAGCCAAGTGTCTGCTGGCTGCTGGCTGCTGCCTGCCTCATTTGGTTGCATGCCACCGAGGCAGACGTTGGCCAAGCTACGGCCACACATTGTAAATGTGCTTTAATGACCATTGGTCAGCAAATCTCATTTTTTTTGTCGTTGCTTTTGTGCCTGAACATGCTCAACATGGACCGCCTGCTGACACACACACACACACACACACACACACACACTCACCTCTCTGGTTGCCAAATAGTAGTTCGTAAGTTGTACCTGCCCCGTAACTAAAATAATGACCACTGTCCACATGCTGCACATTTGCACATATTTTGCGCATTTTCCCATTTTCCTTACCAATTTTATCGCCATCTCTATCAATCTAACCCTCTCTATCTCGCTCTTTCATTTTCAACACTTGGCTTTTCTCCAAGTTGGTCGTCAGCTGAAAAATGGGATTACAAATTGCACACATTTGTCTAATTAAATCCCTGCTCCAATAACGAGATCTTGGATTACAATCTCACAGCGGTGCGTAATGGTCATTTTGGACTTTGGTCAGTTGGGAATTTGGCCTCGTCTCCCCTGCCCTCCTCTGAGCTCCTCTAATAAAGTTGGCAATTGTTCAGGTGGCTGCCAAAAAGTGCTTAAATTTTGATTAGTTTCCTGGGGCGGGCAATTCAAATTTAAAGAAGCTGTTTGATAATGACTTCTTAGATAGAATATTATTATTATAATTTAGAAATTTATCTTATATGTAGAGAGATCTAGTAATAATTTTGAAAAGAAAAATTATATTATATGGAGAAGATAAGATAAGCAATCTTTAAGAATATATTATAACATCTTAAGTAAATTTTATTGAAAAAAAAACAAGAAAATTAACCAAATAGGAAAAGTTTTTGTAGATATTATCAGGCAAGCAAATATAATCGTCATTAATATATTTTAATATATTTATTAGATGTTTTCATCAGCTGTCTCATGGCTACTTTTAATGGGATTGAATCCATATTTGTACTATTTTATATAGAATACTTCATTATCATTTTTTATCTTTATCTTTTTCTGTAAAAATAATCAACACTTAAATTGTTTCATATAGGTGTTTCATATAGATATACATATATTTTATACACTTTTATCACATCGATTTTCACGTTATTATATAAGCTATTTATTTTATTTAATATTGTATCATATCGAACTTTGCTTATAGCACTTCCATTAAGTTGCAATGCAAAATGCTTTCAGTTCGCTTGTGATTCCCAAATAGTATTTGCTTCGAATTGAGTCACTTTCGCTGACTGCTACGACAAGTGTTTCGTCAAGTTGATTAATTCACTTGATGAATCGCTTAATAATAACAATAGCAACATGTCTCAGTTTAGGTCTTACAAATGGAACTGGTTCATTATTAAATTTCGTTGCCATTTCATATATAATTTGATGCGTCTAAACTAAAAGTTAAACTAATTAACATTCCACTTTTTATTTTTATTAGCGATTCATAGGTCTTATAAATGTGTCTAGCGATTACCTGGCTCTAAAATAAAATGATTTTTAATAATAAAAACATGCCTAACTGCATTTCACTTGAAATAAATAGATTAGGTTTGATTAGATAGACAAATAATACAATTTACTTCATTTCTCTCACATGTAAAGCCCATTTCACTATCATATAATGTCGATTGATGAGTTGAGCACCCTCCCTCTTCCTCCCCCTTACTCACCCCTTAATCCCTACTTTTCTGCTGCCGTCTTTCATAATTCTCAAATAGGGGCTTTTGTGTTGGTTTTAAGTGGCCCGTTGTCTGGCACATAAAATATTTGCGGCTGACCAATTAGAGCTCTGTGAGTGGCCAACGTGGCTGCTGGCCAAATGCAACCCCCAGCTGGACGAATGACCGCACACAATAACAATAACAACAGCAAAAGCAACAAAAAGCGCAGCTACACTGCACCAGCATCTAATAAAATTAAGCAAAAACAACACACGAAGAAAATAAAATAAAATAATAATAAGCCCAGGCGCAGCAGCGGCTGTACTCAACTCAAACTCAACGAGCGCCAAATGACTCCAGCCGAAGCCGTTTGCTATCAGTTGCCCGTTGTTGATTTTCACTCAGTTTGTGCTTAGTTCACTCAACTGATAAGAGCACGTGTTGCTGCATGCGGCATCTCTGTCGCGCATGCAGACATTGCAGCCTGAAGAGACAAGCTCTAAGCGCCAGGCTTCCTTCGTGCTTTATTTCCACTCAATGCGCGAGGTTGCCAGATAGCTGATAATGCTGAACTGATGTTTTGAGGATTTTTCTAATATAGTTTTGAGCATTGTAATGAAAGTGAAATTTGTAGGGCAAGTTATTCAACTTTTAAAATCGTTATTAAGTGGCAGCCCAACTCAGTCTCTTTATTTTAATTTATCTATATTTAAATTCTCTTTACACTTAACTGTTCTTTTACATTTTTGAAACTGACCGGCAAAGGGCCTATGTGTGTATTAGTCTGCGACAGCAACAGACGCACACTAAAGCATAAGTCCGAGCGAGTGAGTAAATGAGCCTGTGAGCGCGTGAGCAAGTGAACGATTGAGTGCGTGTGCTTAAGCCAAGAGCAAGAGAGCGCATTTGAGTGTAGGAGAGCGCAGCTGTAGCTGCATGAGTTTCTTTTCGTTGTTGCCGGCGACAGCAAGCATGCGCTCTCTGTCTGACCAGTTGGTTGGGCAGCAGCAGCAGCCAACGACGACGCCGACGCCAAATCGACTTAGTTTTGAGCTTCAGTCACAGCCTCTAGTCGCAGCGGCTCAGTCCGGTTTTTGGAGCCATAACGTTGAGCGCGACACGCGGATTACAGCAATAGTTGATTCATTCTACTTCTATTTGTCGTTATTGTTGTTGTCGTTGTCGCCGTTGATGTTTGTTGTTGCCGTTGGCTGAAAACGTAAAAAGTCGCATTTCCTCCATAAATATCCAAGTGCATTGCACAGTGAGAAAATTAAATAGCCGACGGCTCAGGCATAAAAGTGCATTAACTGTGCGAAATTTAAGCAAAAACCATAAGAAATAAAACAGTAAACAGATGCAGCTTAATAAGTAAATCTGATCAAAAGTGCCCGAAACTGAGAACTGGAAACGAACGTAAGTAAGCATAACAAAAAATCATCTATTTTGGTGTCCAACTGTAAAGATAAGACAGCTTCTTCCTTTGAAAAATTGAAAGTGACTTCGAAACGCATATTCGGATCTGATTTTGAATACAGTTGCCCAGTTTTCGTTTAATTTCTTATCGCTATAGAAACCAAAAAAAAAGATCATAAAAAATTGTTTTAAAATTTTTTCCTTTTGAATCAGTCTTCGCTCTTGCCACTGATAAGCGTTGTGCGTTCATATATTCATAAATCTGTTTGCAGCATTGATTAGTTTTGTTATTAGAAGGGGAAGCTATATACATAGTTTTCATATTGAATATTTGTTTAGATTACGCGTTTGGGGCTTTCCCAATGCCCCTTGGAGAATCAGTTTTCAATATTAATAATGCTTGCCACAAAAGCCGCTGGCAATGTACAACGAAATCATGTAGAAGTGATTAAATTAATTAATGATATAGACACTGCGCAATAATGTCCACGCACACACAGACAGAGAGAGCAGATGCCAGAGTCTGCCTTCTATCGTACCCATTCCATGCGATACCTTGTTGATCTGCCTCTTTTCCTGCAAGTTGCTGTTCTTCGATGTTGCATGGCACCGCATGATGCTCTGTGGAGGCTGCTCCTTTTGGCTTTCTCGAAGCTCGGAGGCGCATTGATCGTTGTCTTAACTTGTCGTACACGATGTCTTATACGTGTAGCAACAATTTATTTCACTGACCGATCCACTCGCAATCGATCGCCGATCGCCGCATCGCATCGGTAACAGCGACGATCAATCAGGCAGTCTTGGTTACACCAACTACGATCAATATTAGCTAAAACTAAAAATAATACAAGGGCTCTTATATCTGTCTATCTACTAACTAAGTTTCTGCGGGTTTTGCTTGTTCCCCTTTTCTGATCCTTAAATTATTAATCATAAAAACTGATAGCCCAACGGAGCAGAGTGCTATAAAGCATATATGTAATTGAATTGAAATATTCTTGAGTTTAATATAGATACATATTTCATGTATCAATTGATCGTAGTCAAATATTTTCTGATCATATAAGACTGTCATATAAAGAGATATGAAGAGAGATTGACTTTGCTGTAATTTTTTAATATTTTTAAAAGGATCTTTATCATATTTACAGAGCAGTTCGATTGATCATGGAAACACTTCAAATCATTAGTAGATTGTCAAATGATATCAGAAATCCATAAAACATAACCATAAAATTTCGTATTTATAAAGATTTTATATATATTTAATATATATATTTATATATATTTGTACACTCAATATCAATTCAATCGATGGAAAACTTTGTTGAGATCAGTTGATTATGTTATTATTATAAATCGAAATCAAATCTCACTTTTAAGCTGAGTTTTCTGACACAATTGTCTAGTCATGGGCACATGTGACTATATTATTCATATTCCTAATTACATTCATAACTTTTCTAATGCATATTTATATTCTTAATATTTATTCATATTTTCAATATTTTTCATTTCATTTTCTATTTGTATTTTAATTTCTGTTCAAATTCATTTTCCAATTTCCTTTGCTGATCTTCGATTGTGTATTATTATACTTTTTAAATTTATATTAATTTTATATTTATATTTATAATTTTTCTGCTGAAATTTATGGGCTGTTGATGTATAGAAAAAGAAATCAGAACATTTTTGCAGCCTAGAAAATCATCAAAAGGAGTTGGCTTTGACTATACCTGCTCTAGACGTTCTAGACACCTAATAATAATTTATTCTTTACTATAAATATTTGGCCCAGATATTACCTCAACTTGATGCAATGTAATTTCTTCGATCTCAGAAAAAACAGTCGCAAATATAGCCAAAATTAAACAGTTTTGTCCATAGCCTAAACAAAGTCTTAAATATTTATAACAATTGAGATTTGCAAGAACCATTTTGTGTTATTAAAAACAATATATGGTTTATCAGTATTGTTATTTATTGTGGAAGCTTTAATTTATAAATTTTGTTTGATTCATATATATAGCTTAAATATATATATGAATGTATATATATATATATATATTATATATATATCTGTATATATGAAATATGGCTTATCAGTCGTGAAAGTGCCTCTTTTTTTAAATATATATAATAATATATAACTCATATGATATGTGTTATATATATAGTCTGATTATACCTATACTTAAGTATATTTTTTGATGAGTCAGTTTGTCAGATATAGTTAGTTGTATATATAGAAATGATAGTCATCGATATGCGCCAGGATGTAGATCTGTCTATAGATAGATATCTATAGACAGCTGTTTATACGTTTCTATATAATATATCGATATACAGATTATACATATATATAGCTGTCTGTATTTCTGTATAGATAGATATTTTTAAATGTAGATAATGTAGATAAAGAACGATCAGATGTCTTTATGTTTATATGGATAGACAAGGATAAGTATCTAAATATTTAAAGAGATGTCTGTACATAGATAGACAAGTATTTAGGCATATCTATATCTCTATAGAAATTTCTTTATATATCTATATTTCACAATGTATCTGCAGATACGTATCTCATCTATCTAGTTATTTAAGTTATATGTCACATAACTTTGTACAGTAAAACTCCATTAAGAAAAGCTGAACAACACCATTTGACTCGCACTTTGGTTGTTTGGGATTTGTGTTTTAATTTTATGACTTCGTTCGTAATTAGTTTTTACTTTAGTCCACATTTAGATGTATTTCAAAGAGGTTTTATGGTGCAGCTGCCCTCGCCGTGTAGGGTTTTGAGCTTTTCAGTGTTTTATGTGCCGCCAGAGATGAAGATGCTATACTAAATCTGTGTGAGTAACTGTGTTTACCTTCCTACTTGTTGTTGTTTTCTCTCTCTCCTTTCTGTACCTTCTTTTCTACTAATATCTGTGTCCAAAGTGCTAATTGAAGCATCTCAAGTCTCTAGCGGGTCAACGATGTCAAAGTTCTTTGGTTTTCTGTGCTTTGTTTATGTCCAAAGAGCGGGATAGCTAGAGGGAGTAGTGGAGGGGCACGAAATAGGGAGAGGGAGAGGCAGTTATGTCTATTCAACTGACTGACGACAAGTGCCTACTATACACCTCTTTCAGGTAAGCTGTCAAGCTGCAGTTTGTTTTCGAGCCATGTTTACAGTCTTCGATGTTGAATTAATTAAACTAACTTGCAACCCTACACACACACACACCCACACACACTTGAGTCTTGCCTGCACCTCAATTTGTACTTTTCAAAAGCAAAATCTGCCTCTTGGTCCAAATTGGTCAAATGTAACCTGAGGCCACTGACTGACCTGCCCAAAAGGCAGTAGCAGAAGGAGCAGCAGCAGCAACAGCAGCAGCAGCAGCAGCAGCTTCAACTCATCAGTTGTCCTTTGGTATATGTGGAATACATTTATATAAATATATATATATATATATCTGAGTAAAGTTGAGCCATTCAACTTGAGCTCTAGTTAAATTTTGTGCCAAGCTAGACAGCAATTTGTTTCTTTATGGCTTCAATTAAAACTCTACAAGTGCAGCTCGAATTTATTCCTTTCATTTTATTTTCTTAATTTCATTGATTTGCTAAACTTTTTATGCTCTTTCCTTTCTTAAATGTATGGTAAGTTTATAAGTAAATATTATTATGAAAATACTTGGTAATATTTTTGATTCATACAATATATTGTTGATGCTTGAGTATATTTGATTGGTTACTGAATTATGTTGCAGTGTGTAGTTAAAGAAACGTCATGAGTAAACTTAGAAACAAAGAAAATCTGAAACTTAATTTATTTTAAATAAAATTTGTATATAAAAATAAATAAATTAATTACAATTTTATAAATATTTATTTAAATTTTGATAAATATATATTTTTAATTTTATAAATATTTATTTGTATACATATATATATATATTTATATTTAATATTTTTTTTTAATTTTTGTAGGCATAAATTTTCTCAGTTCAGATTCGTGAAATAATATATATAAAAATACATTTATTTATATTTATAAATTGATACTTTTACGCCCATTTCTCGCATATTAAGTAACTGTTATAATAGGTGCAAGTCAGTTACTCTATCCCAGTAGATCAATCATATTTCAATATGTATATACATATATTAAAATAAAAAAGCGACTAAAATGAAATTTAATTTCCTGCATATGTAGCAGAGGTCAGTTGCTGTTGTATAAAGCTCATCAGCTTAGTCACCTGCGCCCACCTCACCTGCTCAACATCCTTGCGTTGAAGGTGCAGACAAAGTGTTGTTGGTTGCCATTGATTGGAATATTCATTGAATAGTTTTTAAGCTGATTTATATGCCATTGTGTGCTGCTGCTGCTGTGGCTGCTGTCGACAATTTAATAAATATTTAATTTCAATGCTCTGGTCAACGCTTCGCTTCGCTTCTAAATCCGCAGACGCACATAAAAGATTCAATCAAGCGAAGACATGGCATGCACCTTCATCCTGCTGCAGATGATGATGATGATGTTGCACTCAGTTATTAATAATAATAACGAGTACACACACACACACACACACACAGGGCTGCCAACATCGTTGTCGTAATTTGCAAAACGCACAATCGCTTCCTATAAATCAAGAGAGCGCAGGAGGAGAGTTGAGCTAGAGCTAAGCCCGTTGCCTTCTCCCTCCATGCGACCTATTCAGATCAAATGGAGCAGCACTACGTTCGCCATAATTCACCTGGCATATCATAAATGTATTCACTGTTCACTGTTCGCTATTCACAGACTTTTTTGTCAGTGAATGCACCCAAATCCAAAGCCAGAGACGTCAACTGCTATCAATCTCTCAGTATAAACAGAGCTCTAGCTCTAGCTTAAGCCGTAGCTCCAGCCTTCTATTCATACTCCTACTGCTGCGTTGCCCCCTTCCTTCTGCAGATTGGCTACGTACCGCTCAAAGGAAAGCGACCGTCGCAATAGATCGCACATTGCAGATAGAGGCGTGCCTGCCACTCGACTCTCTGCACAGTGCAGGGCGAGGGGCAGGTGAGCCGCGGTGCGCTTGACGGGGGAGGTGGGGCTACGATTCTGCGCGAATCCAACGAAATTGCTATACTCTACAACAGAAATGAATGAGGCGCGATTATTGGTTGAATTTTTGACTTTCACTTTGTTATACAATAAAACTTTATATAAATATATATAAAAATAAATACATTTAGGAATTCTATTTTAATTGAGCGCCAATCATCCCAAGATTACTAACTTAATCCCTTACCATGTGGATATTATTTGCGGCCTAACTATATTCTGTTTCTATTCTGGCACATTCTGAATGTTATGATATTAAAGGGAATATTTTAAGATTTTGACTTAGGATTTCTTTATTTATTTATTGATATAGATATAAAGTATTGTGAAGCAACTTGAAACGTTCTATGCGATTCTCAATTTTATACATAGTCTTCTATCATTCTTCCTCCCTTTCATGCTCTCTCTACTTCTTTGTCTCTTACTTTGCCTTTTTCTTTCTATCTGCCTCTTTCTCACTCTCTGCGCCTCTCTCATTTTCTATTTCTCTCTCTGACTCTCTCGCGCTTTGTGCCTCTTTCTCACTCTCTTTGTCTCTTCCTCATTTCTCTCTGTCTCTGCCCATTTCTCTCTCTCACTCTCTTTACCTCTTTCTCGCCGTCTCTGCATTTTTCTCTTTCCTTTTCTGCCTCCTCCTCTCGCGCCTTCCGCTTCTCTTTCACGCTCTCTCCGCTTTTCTTTCTTTCTCTATGTCTCTCTATATCTCTTACTCTCACACACTCTTTCCTTCTCCCTCTCTCTTACTCTCTCTCCTCACACAATCTTTCCAATACTCTCTCTGTCTTCCATTCCCTTTCTCTCTCTCTTCCATTCTCTCCCTCTAATATCTCTGTCTCTCCCTAGTTTTCTCTCTTCACATGCCTTTTGTAGATGCCTCACCTTCCCTTTTCAGTTTAGAGTATATACAAAAGACCAACAAAAAAAGGAAACTCAAACTCAAACTCAAACAATGCCCTGCAATTTTATCCACAAAGGATGGAACGCAGCAGCGCGTACGACTTGGAGATGTTGAATGCAGTGCGCAGATCTTAGCTCTCAGCGCGGAGTTTCGCATTTGCCAGTTGGCAGTTGGCAGTTGGCAGTTGGCAGTTCGCATTTTGCAGTTAGCAATTCGCTGTTTGAAGTTGGGCATTGGGCATTGGGCATTGGGCATTTCGTGGTGCGCCTTTAGGCAGTGTTATTCAGTTGTTGTTATAAATTATAGTGCCGCATGCATTGCAATGAATATGGCTGTTGTTGTGAGGCGGTCGCCATAGAGTGAAAACTTGGGCGGCTATAAAAACAACAAGAAAAACCCCAGCCGCCCCCGCACGTAGCGCAATCCAAAATAAAAAGAAACCAAAAACTACTGACTCCTCCTCGACTCCGAGGCCGAGACTGCCGCAGTGAGTGTGCGCGCGGCTGTGCTAAAATATTTTACAGTGTACCGCTATAAAATTTGGTATTCCAAGACGCCACACACTACACAGAGGAGGCTGAGGAGCAAGAGAAGGCTGAGGCGGGGAGGGAAACTTCAGAGGAGACTGAGGCTGAGGAGTATGAAGAAGCTGAGGCTAAGCCTGAGATAGGGGCAGAGGTAGAGGCTAAGGCTGGGGAGCTGGAGCAGACTGTGGAAGAGGCTGAGTTGCAGGCTGTGGGGCTGCCATTACCACGTTGTAGGCATGTTGTAAATGCCAGTCGAACTGCTGTGCATGTTGTCTCGTGTGTGCTGTGTGTGTGTGTGTTTGTTGTCTTGGCCATAAAAACAAAAATGAGCCCACGTTTAACATGGCGCATTTTCATTTGCTGGCGGCGCATCAGACAACAAATAAAAAACAGAAAAAAAAACCAACATCAAATCGCCTCGCTAAATCTGCAAAACTCTTGCCCCACTTTATGCTCATTAGAAAAGTGTTTTGATTTTTATTATTACTGCCCGAATTTTTAATTGCGCTAAATTTGGTACAATTTCTTAGCGAAAGGAAACTTCGTTGAGGGTTTACCTTTGGGTTATTTGTTGATTATGTGGAGTTTGAAGCTGAATATATGAAGTCTTGGAGATTTATAAACAAGATAACAACTAAGTTATAGCTTGGCAAATTTTGTTTAAGCTGAAAGTTCTTCCCTACCTTGAGTTTTTAAGTTACTCTGGGTTACTTCTAGCTCCAATGTGCTATGCAAAATTGCATTTAAATTCATAGTCTTGAAAGGGTTTCTGCTTAAGATAAGATAGATTATAGACGTTGCTAATGTTATATTAAGAGATTCTTTCTACAAATTGATATGCCTGCTATTATCTTATCGTTTTCCTAAGCGCATTTACAGACTGTGCCCTGATTTGCCTACACTTAATTGGCTATAAAGCGCGCATTATTTAAATATAATATATTAGAGTTATGTGTTTCACTTTAGAATATTACCAGCTAACTATGCTGTAAATTTCGCTTAAATCTATTGTCGTTTAGTAGTTCCACTAATAGCCTCTATAGGTTGGTTAGGACTTTAACGAACTTTAGAGTCGGCCAGCTGCTGTGTAGACGTTCAGCTTACAAATGCCAAATGCAGCGTGTGACAATATTTGATGAGACCAACAACCCACGCGATGGACTGTGTGGATGTGGGGCAGGCAAGGGGCCAGCAGTTGGCAGACAAACAAAGCGCCGCAGTTGTCAAGTCGCAACTGCAACAACAACAACAGCAGCGAAGACAAATGCGACTCTGTGCTATGCTAATTACTGGACATGACGGCAGCGAGCGCTTTTGGAATCGGCAGCAGGCAGCAGCAACAACAACAAACAACGAACGTCGCACCATTGTGAACAAAAGGCGCAAAACGTTTTTACGCACACTCCACAAACACACACACACGCACACACAAGTCAGCAGCAGTCGCATTTGCATTTGCATAAGCAGCCATAAACTTAGCAACCAAACAACAACAACAACAACAACAACCTTGTGCGATCGTTGTTGTTTATGGAAAGATATGTACTATGTGTACTTAGCGCGTTGTTTTTCTATAAGCAAAGCTTTTTTGTTGTTGTTTCTTTTCCTAGTATTGCTGATGTTGTTGTTGCTGTTGCTGCTGCGCTGTAAAAGCAAATTTCCTTATTTAGCGCAAGAAAAACAAGAGGAAAACTCTTTGAAATGCCCGCAAATGGTGCTATCAATGCTTGTAATATCATCTGTAATTTAAAGTTGATCTTGTTAGTGGAAGAAGCTTATATATAATACTAAAAGGAAAACACTTTTTCAATGCGTACAGAAATAAGTGAACAATTTTAAGTTCTTCAACTGCCCAGGGTCGGGAAGTATTTGTCGTCTTTCTTAAAACTCTACTATATATAAAATATATTGTATTTCTATTAAATATTTTAGTATTATATGTAATCGTAGTAAAAGCTAATAGAGTATTGAAGTTTTTTTTTAATCTAATAATAATAATAATAATCTAATAATAATAATATTAATAATATTTTCTTATTTATGAACTGGTTTCTTCAGTCTATAAGAAGAAAGTGCAGTCATAATAAATATTCATATTGAAAGTCTACACTATATATAAACGGATGACAGACTTAACTACACTCAATTCATATTCAATAGCTTGACACATCAAATATATATACTCTAATAACAGTAATAACAATATTCAGTTCTAAAATCACTTTTCAAATCAAAACGAAAATCTTTATATCAGCAACAAATATCCGGTAACGAATTCCTGACAAGTCTATGGAAATTTTATGCATTTGTATAAATTGCAAAAGCTGCCGTAAAAAAAGTCATATAGGTAAGGGTTTATAGTTCCTAATTGATCGTTATAATTCGTCTAATAATAGCTTAGTCGAAGCTTATAGAAATAACAACTTAAGATCAAGGAACTCAACGATCATAAGCGCAAGTTTTGAGTCTTCAACTAATTTCTAGAAAATATATATATAATATATAATATATATATATATATATATTAGTCGATCGTCGCTGTTCTAATTAAGTAACCATCGACGATTATTCGATCGCTCGTTTCGCACAATCGTTGCTCGGATGGATGGGAGAGCATAATGAATATTTCACGTTCCGCACATCATTAATCATGGCGCGGACTTCAGTCGTAATTGAAGATCTTTCAATTGGACTCATCGAGCTGCGGGTGAGCATTAGCTAATGCCACCGCCCTCTGCCGCAAATTGCACGAAATTCAATTCTAATTAGGGCTCATTCAATAAGCCAACGAATCGTTAAACCAGTTTTAATTGTTTCGAAGCTCAACTTGGCCACAAATGTCGTCAATTGCAATTTCTAGTTTTGCAATAACAAATTTTATAGAGTTCAACACGAAATCGAAACTTTCGTTTGTTTTTTGCCTTGTCTTGTTTTGTTTGGCGTTTTCCAGGTAGCCAGCCAGGTAGAAATGCAGCTAAAGACTCACGATATTTGCGTGCCTTAACAAAATTGAATGGAAGTCAATTGGCAGTCACGTTTAATACTCCTTCCATAGATAGGCTAGCGTTCGATCCTCTGGTCCTCTGGTCAAATTAAATTGTCAGTTGCTCGAGCCAAAAACAACAACAACAACAACAGCGAACCAACCAAAAAACGAGTCAAAGTCTTTGTAAGGAGTTTCCTTTGGAGTTTCCTTTTAAGCTGCATTTCGAAACGATTTTCCACAATTTCCCCCAAAAAATTTAACCAAGTAGTTCACAAATTTTTTTATGGCCATGAAATGTGTACGAAACAATGACAACGACAACTGCTGCAACAACAACAACAACAACTGCAACTGACAACTGCAGCAGCAACTGACATCGGCAGAGGACAAAACCAAAATCACGAACCCGGAAGCTGGCTTAACTTTTGTCTCTGTTTCAACTCTTTGCCTCTCTGCCAGACTCTCGCTCTCATTCTCTATCTCTGCTTTAACTGTCTCTCTGTCTCTCTCTCTCTCTCTCCCGCTCGCTATCTCTTATTAGCTGCCGCTCTTGCTGCTCTCTTTCTCTCTTATTCCCTTTTAACCTTCCCACTCTGCCTGGGCAGTTTCTATTGTATCTTTATATGAATATGTTTCATATTTCTAGCTCATTATCAGACACAATAGAACTGTATCTTTATGTAATTATGATAAATATTTCTTAATAATTTTCGGCTTTTTTTTTTTCTTAGAAAATCTTTATTTGATACGTGAAAGATCATAATAATTGAATTTTTGAATTTAAATTTAAATTTTAATTTTAATTTAGTATCTCTAGATACTAAGCTTCGCTTGTCTTTCCTTTGATTAAGCATTTTAATTCTTCTATTTGTAGCTAAACCATAAGCCTGAACCTTCCTCGCTTTTTTATTCCTTTTGCATTTAAAATTAAAAATAAAATTTGTCAATTATTGATCTGCTAAATTTTTCTTTTTTTTCATATTCTATTAGAAAATTATCTTTACTCATCAAGAATATTGATGCTCTAAAAAGCTTATATTATAATTTGTATTTCTTTATTATAATATTTATGTCTTTATTATATTATTTATTTCTTTATTATATTATTTATAATTATATAGTGAAACATATTTTGTATTATATTATATTACATATTATTATATACACACATTTTTATTATTGTTTCTAAATAGTAACAATTTGGAGTCTTCAACAAGGAACCCTGTTTTTCCTATGGACACAGCTACTTTTTGTGCAGCCCTCGTTGAGCTCTGCTGTTCGCCTGGCTTTGCGCCTGCGCTTCTTGGTACAGGGTATCACATGTGCGCCGCTTTTGTTGTTGTTATTGTTGTGGTGTTTGTTGTTGCTTGTTTTTGTCTTCAATTTCTTCATTTTCGAGCAAACCCAGCCGCCCACCGACACCGCATGGCGAAATTTCCGCTGAAGATCAGCTGGGGGGAGGGAGGCAGGCAGTCGAGGCAGAGAACCGGTCGTTTGGCTGGTCGAAAATTTGTTCACGCTTGTTGACAATTGTCGTGTAAGGGCCCATAAAGAATTTGAAATGTGCAGCGCGCATGTTAAGCCGGACAATGGAGACAACGGACGGACAGGACAGCCAGGGGGAGCTGGGCAGAGGCAGTCAGATCAACGGCAGTTTGGGTGTAGAACATGCCGCTTGGCCAACGGCAGCCGCATTGTATGTCCGGCTCTGGTGTAAATTACTTTGCCACCAACAACAAGCAACAACGAGTGCCACAAAGATGAACCATTCAGTTGCCAGTTGCCAGTTGGCCAGTTGTGGCAGGTTACAGAGTACCAGAGTGGCAGAGTGGCACTGTGTCTGTAGCAGCGAGTCGTCAAAGGGGCAATCAATCATGCGGCCAAGTGGCGGCCAAGAATGCTGATACCAACTAAATGGAACCTGTTCCGATTGGTCCACGAGTCGAGTCTAGTCTGGCAGCAGCGACGGCGACGGCGACGGCGACGGCGCAATGCCATAGTTTATAATACCCTGCAAATATTATATTGTTATAGGTGGGGTATACCATAGCTGTAGCAGCTTTTACCTGAACAAAGTTAGTCTATATAGATGTGCATATATGTTTATTATATACGAGATAAAGAGTTCTCTGGGTAGCCAAGCAGCTATAAAATTCATTTCTCTATATTTTTAGTATAGGACTGTTTCAGCTTGTCGTTTCTTGTATTCGACTTTTCTAGCTTCTAATATAAGAATCTTCCAGTTATCCGCTTTAATGTAAGTCTTGTAGCTTCCATCATTAGAATCTTCTAGCTCTCAGCTATCAGGAACTGCTAGTTTGCAGTATAAGACTCTCCTAGCTTCCAGCATAAAAATCTTGCAGCTATCATCTTTTATATAATAATCTTTCAGCTTGTCAATCCATAAATTTTGCGTTTAAGACGCTGCATTATCAGTTTCCAGTTTCCAGACAGAAGAGTCCTCTTGCTTATCAGCTCTACGCTTGTATCTCAGAAACTATATGAGCTGCAGATAGCAAATTTGGTTTATATTTGCTGCTGAAGCAGGTGAATAATATAAATATTTCTTTTTTATAAATACCCAATCACAGCTTAAGGAAATTTTAAATATATGTGTAGCTTTGGTCTTCATTCTGGAATAAGCAAAGTTTATCGATAAGCTAACTAATTACAGGGTATTTGACAGTCCAGCTTGCTGTTGCAGCATTGTTATCAAACTTATTGAATTAGTCTATAGTTACAGGGTATAGCGCAGTCGAACCTGTTTTGTTCGCTTGCCGCACTGTCCACTGTGGCTATCAGTGTTAAATCTACAAGATCATTTTCTCAGCGCGGCGCGGCTCGCAAACCCATAATTTGTGATTGTTATAAAGTCGAACGGGCCAATCTCGAGCGAGTGACGAGCGGATGGACAGATGGACAGATGGACTGACGAACTGCTCCAACCAGTCAATCAGACCAGGTCCCCAGGTCTCAGCCACGGTAATAGACTCGTCGCACGCGTAATGAATTGAAACGTTTCTGATGCTTATGATCTTTTCATATTGTTGTTGTTGCTGTTGTTGTAACTGCAGCACGTTGTCCATTGGCTGCCATCGATCATTTGTGCATTCAACTTCAGTTGAATTTCGGCTTAGATAGTCCTCTTGGTCTCTCCTCTTGTTAGCTTCTCAGAACTCAACTCAAAGTGGGCCATTGTCTGTGTGGCTGCGCTCAGCTTTTCACTTGATTTATTTTTGCTTAGAATCGAGCCAAAGCGTTGACAGGCGGCGGTCACTCTATGATTCTAACTGAATGGCAGACAAGCTGCATTTATAGTTCAAATATGATCGTATAGCAGGCGAGTGTACAAGTGAAAGGTGCTTGATTATGGATATGAAGCATTTAAATAACTGAAAATTAATATTTCCAGGCTTGAGAGTGTCTGAAATCTTTAGAAATTTGTTGCAAGTTATACTACTTTAACCCTGTATGCATCGAACATGTATGAAAATTGTATATTCGTTTACTGAGAACGTATATAGCTTGGGATGAGGTGCTCAGCTGATTAAGCTATCTTAACTCGTCTGTATATATCCTATATATCCTATTTGTGGTTGTGTGACTCTTAGTTTCTTTCTCTTTCTTTGTCGCTGCATGTCTCTTAGTCTCTAACTCTCTCTCTTTCTTTCTACAGGACAAATGTCCTCTTCACAAGAAATTTATCTCTTAGAAAACACAGAAATAGGATCACAGAACCGAGTTTTCATAGTATCTATAAATAAATCATTTTCTTAATAAACTGAACTATTTTTCTTTTCTTTTCTTTTTTTTTGTTAACATTTATATAGATATATATGATATTTGTAAATGTTTTCTGTTGACGCCGCTCTTTATATATGTTTATTTATTTTTAAATAAAACCCCTTTACCAATCGCCCCATTTGTTTATGCTGCGTGCACCCAAAATAATCTAAACAATTCTTATATATTTATATAGCTGACTCATAGAAGAAGTAAACTAAAAAAGCTTCAGTTTTTTATAATAATATAGCTTAACTGGCGATGAATCATTAATTCAATATATCTTATAATAACTGAGCTGAATATAATTTATTCATATAATATATAATTTATATTTCATTTAGTTACTTGTTTCTTGATAATATATTGAGTTAAGATAGAAAGTAAACAAATTAAAAATAACTTAGGCATTTTTTTTATTTTAAATTTTCAAAGATTTATGAAACTTGTTTGCCAAGCAAAATCCTTGAAGGTTTTCATATCCACTAAACCCTTGAACCTGATTTACCTTAAAATATTCCGCACCTCAAGCGAAAATTGTTCGTGAATTTCATTTAATAACGCTTTGGGCTGTTTGGCCGTGATGTCAAGTCACAATTTGGCTCATCTCTCATTTGGTTTGCGACTCTCTGGCCACCTAGCGATATCAAATGAATTGAATCTGCGGAGCTGAAAGCTTGTGGCACGAACTGACTGCCAAACGACCACAAGCAAAGCAAACCAAAGAAACGAATGAACGAACGACCTCCCGTCCAGTGGAAACGATATTTGGCCAATAGCTCAGCTGATTTTGGCCTTAAGTATTTGATGGCTTATCCAGCTGCAATTGTCATGAAAGTTGGCTTAGTCCATGCCGCATTTGCGGGTTTATTATAAAGTTTATATAGTGTCTAGGGCTCTATCTTATATGTGAGTATGAGTAGGGACATTACCTGGGTATTGCGAGATAAAGTTTATGTTTTATATGGAGTATATTTATGGCTAGCTTTCGGCTGAAAAGTTCAGTAATTGTTGGGCTTTTTATTGGGTCTATTCTCAGCTGCATTTGTCAGAAAAGTAGGGGTATTCCAGACTTAACTACGGTTATTAGAAAGCTTATCATTTATATTTAGAGTATATATAGGATAAGACTCTTCTCTCTCTATGAATTCTTGTGTAATCTCAGTTTGATCTTGAAAGTAGGGGTATTCCATAGTGGATCACTGAGCTTTACTTCTAGCTGTATAGGGAGTATATATATCAAGGTATATGCTCTTACTATTACTAAATATCACTAGAACTGCCTTGATCACTTATACAGCTGCAAGTGTCAGAAAAGTAGGGGTACTCCTTACCTTGTCAGGGACATTATGAAGTATACTTTGAAGAGTCTGTAGTATTGAGCTTATATCTAACTCAGCCTCAAGCTTTAGTCTGAATTATTGTATAGCTGCAGCTGCAATTGTCAGTAAAATAGGGTTGCTCCACACTTCCAGCTTTATAGCGCATAGTCTATATGTCTAAGGCTCCATCTCAAGCCGTCCTTCCTTTATTTTATTTTAGGCTAGATTGTCTACGCGCGCGCTCGCTTGCCTATCGCGAACTGTCATCATTTTCAAATTATTTCTCGTTAATATCTAATCAAGATTCATGCATGATCGCGGCTAAATTGCTTCCAGGCTACAACAACAACAACAACAACGGGCAACAGGCAACAACAATGCATAATGCAACAGGCAGAGCCAAGGCAAGGAACGTGCAACAGGCAACGCTGCAACATGCCCCCAAAAAGTTCGAGACGCTGCCTTTTGGTTGCCTCACTTGAATTTTTGCTGCTGAGCTGTGATGCTCGCCTGACAAGCGAGAGGAGTATATTAGTTTTGAATCTGTCTGAGATAGCAACAAGAGATTTAGCATAATAAGATTATATAATAATAATAATAATAATAATAAAGCATAGTTTTTTTCCTCTTGCTGGCACTAATCAAATTGGAAGAAACCACTCTTGAGCTAAAATGTGTAGATTGCTATTGATCTTCTGTAAAGATCGAACTAAAGGGATATATAGCTACATCTTACAGCTAGAATTATTAAGTTTAAAGCAGCGGATCCTACAGATAGTTCTACCTGTACTATGATCCACTTATCGATGCCTGCTCAATCAGTAAATATCGATATCGATATCCCATCAGAGTCTACCTACTTGTTGCTCCCCAGGCGAGTATTAAGCAGTCGCTTACGCTCGACTGCAGCATTCTTACTTGTTTTTTTCTTTTATTTATTTTCGCTTTTGGCATTGTTGTTTTTTCTTGTTCCTTGGCTACTTTTAATAGTGTTGTTATTGTTGCTCAATTTCTGGGGCCCCCTCGGACCAGTTATTGTTGTTTGTTCTGCAGCTCGAGGAATTAGTTTTCTCCAATTGTTTGTAAATGCAGCTCAAATATGAATCAGAGATGCTGCCTTGGCTTGTTTTTCAGTCTTTTTCTGTTTGCACTTGAACTTTAACTCATCTCATATTATTTGCTTAATTGAAACTAGTCAACGTCTGTTGCCTGTTGTCGGCGTAGGTAAAAATATGTAACTCAATTACACAAAGTGCGCGAATCGCAGTTGACGCGTTCGAGCTCTAGCTCGAGTTCGAGTCCAAGTCCGAGTCGAGCCGAGTCAATTGCTATCTACTTGACTTTTTCATTGCAATTTGCGCTTGATAAAATTTGTTCAGCACACAGGGTGAGTCAAGTGTAATGCACAGGCAAACAGTGTTGACTAATGCTAAGCTTGGAGTGCTCTTTGCTCTAGGTTGATGAGATGTATTTGTGTGACATATATGCTCATTCACGAAGTGTGTTCGTTTTGTTAACTGTTTGTCCATCCATTCGTCAGTCTATCCGTCGGCTTGTCTGTCCGTCCGTCCGGCCGTCAATCCCTCTTCCGCTCCCTCCCTTCCTTCCTTCCTATCTCCCTCCCCGTGCCAGTCCGTCCGGCCGTCACTCCCTCCCTTCCTCCCTTCCTTCCTCCCTTCCTTCCTCCCTTCCTTCCCCTCTTCCTTCCTCTCTTCCTTCCTCTCTTCCTTCCTCCCTTCCTTCCTCCCTCGCCTTGCCAGTCCGTCCATCTGGCTGTCACTCGCTCTTACTCCCTTCCTTCCTTCCTTCCTTCCTTCCTCCGCCCTTGCCAGTCCGTCCATCCGGCCGCCACTTCCTCTCGCTCCCTCCCTCGCTTCCTTCCTTCCTTCTTTCCTTCCTTCCTTTCTTCCTTCTTTCCTTCCTACTTCCCTCCGCTTGCCAGTCGGTCAGTAAGTCAGTCAGTCAAGTCTGTCCGTCCATCCGTCACTTACACCCTCTCAGTCTCCCTCCCATCCTTCCTACACCTGTACGTCCGTAAGTAACTCATTCAGTCAGGCGTACGGACGTACGGACGTCCATTCATCCATCCGTCCGTTCGTCTTTCCGTCTGTTCGTCCGTCTGTCTGTGCATCTGTCCGTCTATCATTACAAACATCCGACCGTCCATCCGTCGGTCTTTTCCTCCGTGCGTCTGTTTGTCCTATCGAAACAAATGAATTCTTGCTGGGATCTAAGATCTATTTCTCCGCTCCTAAGCTGTCAGCCTTTCTCTCATCCCTCCCTCTCACGGCTTTCTCCCTCTTCGTCTATTTGCCAAGTGTTTGTAAATGACATTTTAATTAAATTATGGAACGTCAATCGGATCGTTAATTTATTGTTGCTCTCATTGCTGATGTTGTTCAGCCAGTAGAGTCACTTAATTGTTATTAACTTTTGTGTGACATTTGTGACTTTTGGTGTGGCATCAATTGACGCCAACAGCGCGTTGTGGCACATGCAACAGCTTTCTTCATATGCGACTCGAACTAATTGTTGACCCAAAGTGTGGCCTCAATAATTATTTTCTTTTTTTATTAGATTTACAGGGCAGCACTTGCACTCCTCCCGCTCCTCCTGCTGCGCCTATCAGGGCAGACAAACGGAACCAATTTCGTTTATAAAGCATATATATCTCAGCGAAAGAAACTGAATAAACGAGCTTAATATATAATATCGCCTGCAGCAACAGCTATGACATTTTTATTTAGCATTGCAAGGGCCAGCCGAAATTTACGAGCCTGGTTCAATTGTGGCTGGGAGAGGGGAATGCAGGGAAGGGGCCTGAGAGTGGGGACCAGGTGTAGCTCGACACTGACAGCTCTCAGCGTAGCAAAGGAAACGCCCTCGAGCTGGCATACAGCTAACAGCTACCCATATTTTTACATTTATTGTATGTGCTTTTGTATGAGAGGGAGAAAGGGGGATGGGGGGAGGAGGAGATAGGGAGAAAGAGAGAGCTTGATCATTTTTATAGGCAGTTTGTAGCGCAACTGTGTTTGAGACGCTGTCTAGTTAGAGTCGGAAGCACTTTAAACAACTAACTAAAATAGCTCTATTATATAGCTTTTTTGATATAGAGAGGGCATAAATTGTTTGCTTGTTTGAAAAACTGATTCAGCTAGGGATATATATTCAGAAGTTGTTTCTTATCTGTCTCTTCAGAAATCCCTTACTATATCATCTGGTATTGTCATTCTAATATAAGAAAACTCATGTTTTGCGACATATTTTGACCTTTTCAATAATCAACTTAAATACATATATAATTCATACAACTCTTTGCCTACTAAAGCTTAGAGCACTCATGAAAAATCGACTTAAAATTTTGTTTTAATAGGAAAAACTTGTGTTCTGTGAGATATTTCAATCAAAGAACTATCCTATTGAAAATGTAATTTTTTAATGGAAAACTTGCTGAATAACTTGGATTTAATGCTACCTATTTATGAGTTATAACCGTCCATCTATATGTGAAACAAAAAAGTTCATATATATATTGAAATTCTCAAAATATTTTGCACTATAATTTGAATTTTACTCCTAGCTTATATGAGTATAAGAACTAACCTTCAGTAGGAGAAAGAATGGTAGATGAAGAGCATAAGCTAGGACCTCATCTAAGCAACATCCAAACTCTAGATCGTATAACCCTTAACTGCCTCCTCCCCATTAACTTTTGTTAGGGTATTCAAGCTACGCCCAGTTGTGGCTCAGATTGCCTGCGAGTTGCTTTTCAGTGCCTTCAAAAATTATTATCAAGAATGCAAATCTTTTGGCTGCCATCTTCGTGGCGGAGTCGCATCGTAAATTGATTTTTATGCTGCTCGTTGTCTGTGGCAAGCGAGACAGAGAGGGAGAAAAATGAAAAGAATAAGATTGTATTGCAAGTCAAATAATGGCCAACTCCACGCTTCTTCTGCACTTACAGCTGGCTGCTACTCGTCTTAAGGGGCCAAGAGAACTCGGCGTAATTGAAATCGAAGCTGTTTGGTGGAGGCGTTGATAACTGAGACTAGAGCGGAGCGTTGCAACAGATAACAGAATGGTGCTTGTGCTGAATGGTGTGCTGCAGGATGACTGCCCCATGGACACGAACAGCCTGTTCCTGCAGCATCCCGTCTACAGAGACTACGCCCATCAGCTGCACTCAATACAGGCCAAGTCCGTTGGCCCAGTGGGCCTGCTCTATGTGGGCCAGCGGGAGTTGGCCGCAGCGGCGCCCCATGACAAGAATATTAACATTATTGGCGCCGACGATGCCACCACCTGTATTATTGTTGTTGTGCGGCATTCAGGTGAGTCGCATTTACATATATAGAATTTGGCACAACTTACTGAACTGCCCGCTCTCGACAGGCTCTGGTGCTGTTGCCTTGGCGCATTTCGATGGCAGCGGCGTGGATGAAGCTGTCTGCACTATGGTATCACGTGTCCAGGAGCTGGCACTTGGCTATCCCGAGGGACGCATCGAATTGCAGCTCATTGGCGGCTACCGGGACTCGCAGGGCTATGGCGAGGATGTCTTCTATAGCATTATGCGTGAGTAACTCAATCTTCAGTCAAAGTACTACCAACTCAGCCACTCTCTCTCTCTCTTTCTATTGCTCCTTTAGAATCATTCCACAAGCATCATCTTGAAATTGATTTAACGCAGGCCTGCGTGGGCGAGCTAAATACAATGCTGCGTGGCGAGATCAATTGCCCGATTATTTATGGCGTTGGCGTCAATATTAAGACTGGCGAAATCTTTCCAGCCTCATTTCCGGATCGAGGACCCGATCGACAGCTGCGCGATGCACGCATCTTTATGGGCTCACAAACGGTACGGCAACATGAGCAGAAATCTGAGTGAAAGCCAGATCATGCAATACTCAACTGGCTAGAGTGGGGAGACAACTATGCAGCTAGAAGCATTAGCCAGCCTAGGAATTAGGATAGAATTAATGGCTAAGGCTGGTTTGATGAGCTAAATACGTTTTATTATTTAAGTTCTTGATTAGCATCAACCAGCTCAAACCTCAGTTAACTGCGCATAAATAGATTATATAGATTCTCCCAAGAGACGAACGAATCGTCCTCTTCCACATGTTGAATTCCTTTTTCCCATTTTCTTTAATATTTGTAGCTAAAACCAGTTGTGCTTTGACACATATGCTCTCTATAAAGAAATAGCTTTACAATTGAGTGCTTTTAGAAAGCAATAGGATCTTCACAATTAGGCGTATATATCTCTAACTATATCTACTAGCTATTAGAATCAAGGGATAGTCAGTGTCGATGATAGCAGCTAGGCATGTTATAGATATAGTTACTTACTTCTTACTTTATAGCTTGTAGACGTTGTAGTAAGGCTACTTAATATTGGCTACAGAATAAGAAATTGAGTTGCTCGCGACCTCTAGTATCTATATACATGCCATAAGTTTATCTGTTAGAAACTTTATCGCATTAGCCTTTAGTATACTAGGTGCAATCGGGTTGCTCTTTAACAGAGACAGTAGCTGAGTGTATTTGCTAGTCAGGCACTCCCCACTAGCTTGCTTTTTGAGGTCGTGACACAAAACTAAAATAGTTTAGATCTTTTAATTATATATTGTTTTTTTATGTTTTTACCTGCCTAGGTGTTGGACATCTATGATTCGACGCTGGGCATGCTGCGCATTGGTCCATTCAACTATGATCCGCTGCGCGGCGCCGATTTGTGGCTATCGCAAACAGATGAATTTCTGCTGCAGCATTTGTCCTCCAGCCCAGACGTGGAGCCGCCGCACTTTGCATCCCAGGTGCGAGCGACCATACGATTCATACAGGAAAATCAATTTCCAGCTGTCACCGTCTTCAGGGACAATCGGCCGCGTTATTATAGACGCGACGATGCTACGGGCTGCTGGGCTTTGGTTAGATATTAAAAACATATTTTTTTAGCATTTAGTTTGTTACGCAAATGTAGGTAAAACAAGACGAGGAAAATGGAAAAAAAAAACTATAAAATGGAAAGTAGGAAAAGCAAACGAGTTTTCCTTCAATATATATACATATATGTAATAGATCACATAGCTCTCAAAATGTCAATCGGTTGCATTGTGTTTTTATTATTTGTCAATTTATATATATATATATATATATATATATATCTTTGAGCTATCTTTAATTTATATTTTTTAATCTTTGCTCTGCTTAAACTTTTGCAATTTAATTGTTGAGTTAATTGTATGTCAAATGTCATAAAAACACATATATAAATATATATATATGTAATTATGTATACAAATATATATATATATATATATATATATTTAGCGAAAAAAACTTTAGAATGCGCCTTATAAATGGATCTGAAAGTAAAAAGAGAATTATTATTATTATTATTGTATATGCATATATGTAAATATATATATCTATATATATGTAATTCTTATTAAACAGAATTGAAAAACAAAAATAGCAAAATATATAACAAATAAAAAAACCATAAAACATTTAAATGCAATCATGTTAGTTTGTAAACATAAACTGTAATCAAATTAAAAATGGCTTGGCTATTCGTACATACATACCACACCTAAATAAACTGCAAATTCGTTTCATTGATTAAATAAATAAACAAAAATAAATTTGATTTAAAATCAAAGTTTTACCGCCTAACATATTTCTGTTATGTTAACATTTTTGCTCCGCGCGGCAAGATTTTTGGTATATGCTACATGTGGTCACACTGACACGATTTGTCATTGCAATCGATTTTACCTAAGTTATCGACAGTCGTGTCGTCGTTGTCTCGGGCTGTGTTACTGGGTGGGCAGAAAAAGTTTTCAATTTTAATACTATTTCGCATTGATTAATTGCTTTATGATATAACTACGACTACTGCAACACATACAAATTGCGGTTGCGCTTGCAGTGCAAGCACATTTCTTTTGGAGGACTACAAAACAAAACAACTGAAAAGACTGAACACTCAACGATTTCTAATCACACTCGAAAGGCTTTCTACCACACGAAGTAACATCACACACAAACAGTGCTGAACAGCCACTGCGGAAAAACACGCACACACATATCAAACAGACGAAAAAAAGAAAATAAAAAGTGTGCCAAAGCCAGCTCGCCCGTAAGCCACACTGCCGAAATCATCAGCATAAGAAACGAATAAGAATTTGTATACAGAATACAGAAGAGCAAAGCGGATCAAATACATATTAACTAATTAGCTGGCCGCTAGGCGACTGTAGTGAATATTGATGCACACAGGGGGCGCTGCTGAGCAGAGGCAAGGGGCTGTGTTTTTCCGAGTTTCGCTTTGGACAACGACGACGACAACGTAAGTAGTTTGGAATTTTGTTAATTGTTTGTCTTGTCTCATGAGATAGAAGTAGAACGTAAATTAAATCTGTATGTGTGGCAAAAATGTTAATTTGCCGACATACATACAGACACCTGTGCAAATTATTGAGCATATGAGTTTGCAGGAAACAGGCCATGTTTACAGTTATTTTCTCATGCATTCCGCCATAGAGTTGTCAACGTGGGTCAATAAAAAATACTCTGGTGCTGACTATTAACTGTTATATGTAGTACATATGTGTATATGTATGTGTGAGAGCGCTTGCAGTGAAATTGAATTTTTGCAAAAATTTTGGATGATAATTGCAAAAAAAAAAAAAAAAAAAAAAACAAAAAAAAGAAAGATTGTGCGCTGCATATTTAATGATTGATTTGTATATATTTTCTTTATTGAATTTTGCAGCAATAATAATTTTGTAGAATGAACGGCAAGACGCCCGTAAATAGTGGCGCGTCTAGCGTAGATTTATATGTAACGCATTTGGATCACGTTGGACCCTATTTGAAGCTATATGGGCAGGCCAATCGGGATGCTGCCTTTTTGATTAGCACGCGCATCGAGACGCTGCTGCCCACCTGCTTTGCCATAGACCCAAGTTGGTCAAATGAACGTCAACAGGCCCTACTCACACCTGGCACCTTTTGCGTTTTCAAGCGAACAAATGGCGCTGCACCTGGCGATGTGGAATATATGCGAACGCGTGTGCTTAGTGCCGGACTCGATGACAAACAATTGAACAATCGCGGCAGCGCCAACAGTAACAGCAGCGGCGGCAGCGGCAGCAGCAGTAAGATGCGCGTCGAGATAGAGTTTCTTGATTATGGCTACAAGCGAAATGTGAGCAGCCACGATGTGAGTGTTTTAAAATGAAATACCTTGCCTATCACAAGTCACAGTTATCATTTATCATTGTTTCAGCTGCTCTTCTCGAAACAGCCACAGCTGCTGCAAAATGTTCCGGTACTCTGTTCGCAGTACATTGTGCTGGGCATTTGCTCGGAATGGGACCAGGCTGAACTGGACACAGTGAAACAGCTGATGGTTAACCATGTGGTCAGCATCGAGGTGGATCCCACACAGATCTGTGGGCAAAAGTTTGCCAGCGTACGCTGGAAAGATTTTGACCTTAACGAATTTCTGGTGCAGCAGAAGCAAATTGGTGCACCGATTGCCAAGGAGATGATCATGGATCATTGTAAGAAATTGTGGAAGGCTCAGCCACAATCGCCCATCATTGAATACAATAATAATAGCATACAGAGCACGGGCAACGGCTCCAACAAAACGCCCACAGATGTGGCACGTGAACAGATTGCAGCGCGCTTCTCACTAGCAGCTCGACTCGACGTGCATCGCACGCTGGGCACAACGCCGCCACGGCCTCTCAAAGCAACAGCACCAGCAGCAGCAGCAGTCAACGAGTATACACCACCCAAGCCACTGCAACAGCAGCAGCCGCAGGTGCAGCTGCCAACAAAAGTGGTGATGCCTACGCCATTAGCCAACTTGGTATCTATAATTACACCTGAAAAAAATATATATATATTTATCTAAAATAATGACTGATTTTCAGACAAATGTCATGCCAAATCCCGTCCAGGCGGCATCGGCGGCAACAGCTGCTCACCTAGTCAATGCTCAGAAAGCGGCCGTCTATGCAGCGGCGAATCATCCATACAATCAACATAGTGCCAATATCAATAAAACTTCCGAGTCCACTCATAATGTCTACACGCCCAAAACAAATCCACGGCCACTGAATATGTATTATAATGTGCGCCTTAATAATCCCATGCATCAGCATCGGCAACAGCAGCAGCTGCCATTGCTGCAGCAGCCATCGTTGAACTTTGTGCCCATACCACGTTATGCATTGGCGCAACAACCAAAGGCGGCAGCTCAAAAGCAACAGCAACAATTGCAACCCATTATGCCGGCTTTTCGTACCACCAGCCTGACCGTTGGCCTGACTTACGATGTCTATGTAAGCTTTGTGGAGAATGGTCCGCATTTGTTTTGGGTGCAGCTGAAGAGTGCCACGAGAGATCTGAATGTCATGATGGGCCAGATTGAGCATATGCGCCTGCAGGCGCTCACTCAGTATCCGAGCGTGGGTACGGCGTGCGTGGCACGCTTTTCTGAAGATGGCAATTGCTATCGCGCCTTAGTTAGTGCCGTCTACGGCCAGAGATTCCGTGTTGTCTATGTGGATTATGGCAATTCGGAGATGGTTGCACTAACAGATCTCTATCAGATACCACAGGACCTGTTGCTGATCAAACCATTCGCCTTTCGCTTTGCGCTAGCAGGCGCCAAAGAGTTGGGCGCCCTCGATGAAAGTATGAAGCGGATATTCAAGAACTCCGCTTTGTATATTAATTTTCAACTGACTGTGCAGGCACCTGAGAGTGTGGGCTCAATGCAAACCTGCCAACTGATGCATAATGTAAGTGCCTTTAATTGGAATTTAGGTGCAGCTGTTAATTTGTATTGTTACTTTACAGAACAACAGCATGCTGGAGGTGCTTAAGAAGCTGAAGAATTCTCGCCAAGCCTATGCCAAGGCGGAGCAGCTGCAGAACGATGATGCTGTCGAGATACGTTACATTGATTCGCCAAGCAATTTCTATGTGCAAAAGGTCAACAACATTGAGCAATTCGAAAAGCTAATGGACGAGATGTTTGCCTACTATAATATCAATCAACTGGTGCCCGAGCAGCTGGTGCTGGGCGCCCCTTGCGTCGTTAAATGCGATCGCGAATGGTATCGAGCGGAGCTACTGCGTATAGACGACACTACAATCATTGTGCGTCATGTGGACTTTGGCTATGAGCAGCACGTGAAACGGCATTTGATAGGCAACATTGCCGAGAAGCATCTGGTGATGCCGCGGCAAGCGATCAAGTGCTGTCTAAAGGGCTTCGAGAACAGCGAGCTGAGCCAGGACAAGATTACGGATCAATTTGAAATGCTTGCCGAGGAATCAAATATCAGGCGTCGCACCTTTAGCGTGCGCGTCTTTCGCATCGAGCCTGATGGCCTAAATGTTGTAAACCTAATGGCCAGAAACTTAAACGTGATGAAGAAGCTTTACAAACTGTCTATGCCTTTCGAGCAGTACCTATCGCTGGAGAAGGGTCAATTCAATTCAAATATCACACGTGCCGAATCAACAGTATCCGATACAATGCCTCAGCAGCTGGAGAAGGGTCAAGTGCTCAATTCGACAACTGTCGAGAGCGAGGATCGCATGCAGCTGCAAAGGCAAAGGAAGATCAACAATTCAAATTCGAATTCCAATGCGAATGCTAATGCTAATGGCAATGCCAATGCCAATACCAACGCTAATGCTAATGAGTGGGACAAACACAGTTCTGCCTCGACCAGCTCGAAGGATACCCAATCGCAGCAGAGCGGCGCTAAACGTCAGATACAACAGGCGCGCCTCGAGCGCAATGGTGCAGACTCCAATTTAGTACGACGAAATCGTGATATACGTATCGACAATAGCTATGAGAACCACAGCACCAGCAGCTACACCAGCGGCATGAGTTCCCCGCGCAAAGCCAATCGACAGAATGGACGCAATCGCTTGGATTCACCACGTCTGCAAAATGGCAAACAGGAGGCGAACAAAAATACGTGAGTGTAAAGCAAATCGTATAAAATGGTTATAAAATGATATTTAATTTCCTATTGCTTGTAGTCGCTTTAGCAACAGTCCATCGCCGCGTAAGGAAGCTCAGCAACTGCAGCAGTCTCAGCGTAATACTTCGAATCAACGTTCGCTTAATGCTCCACAGGGATTTGCACAGAAGTCGCAACGTCAGAAATCTACACTGGATGGTACAACGGGCAGCTCGAAGCGTTCCAGTGGCGTAGAAAGCGATGCCAACTCCAATGCCGACGTAATAGCAACGCCCAAACCTCAACCGCAGCCGCAGCCGGAGAAATATGTACCGCTGGATAAGGCCTATGTGCTCCAGGACATTAAAACGCCCACCAAAGAGGCAGCCAGCTTGTCCTGGTGGGTTTCGCCATTCCAATTCTACGTAGTGCCAAAGTCGCTAGCGACCAAATATGAAAGTCTTTTGCGCGAACTGCGTCAGTTTTATCGTCAGAAGCCACATCAGCCGCTGCAGCTGAAGGTGGGCTCCAGTGTTGTGGTGCGACAGCGCAAAGACAATGCCATACTGCGAGGAACTGTGGTTGCCTGTAATCACATGCTGCGCAAATATCGCATCTTTTGTGTGGATGCTGGCAATTTGCTGACTGTGACCTCTGAGGATGTCTGGCAGCTGGAGCAGCGCTTTGCAGATGTGCCCTGCCTGGCGCAGCGCTGCAGTTTCGATAAGATTGTAACGAACTATGATCATTTATACATTGTGGATCGCATGGAGAAATATGTGCCTGCCAATGCCAAGGTTGAGTGCGAATTCAGATCGAAACAGCCTTCGCAGCAGCAACACCAGAATAACAATAATAATAGCTGGGGCACATATATAGTTAAAATGCTAGTGAATGGTGCCTCGTTGCGGGATACGTTGATCAATGCTCAGTTCCTCACTGAGGTGGCGGAATGTGAGTATTACTATGAAACTCTTTTGAAATAAACGAGATTCTTTATATTTTCTTATTCTGTATAGCTGTTCGCGTTGGTCTTCTGGCTGGTCAACAGGTGCGCGGCAAATTCACCTCCATTCGGGATATGACAAACTTCAAGATTCAACTCGAGAGCTGCAGCGATGTGAACTTCCTGTGCAGCTACGATGATGCCAAGTTTGTCAAGTCCAACAAAGAGTTAGCGAAGCCCTTCAAGGAACACTATGAGGGCAAATCGTATGCTCTCAACATTAAGCATGTCTGTGAGAACAATATGTAGGCAAATGAATTATCTATATTTATATATATCAAAGACTAATGTGACTACATTTTAGTATACACTTGCGTCCTGTTATGCCGCTCTTCAAGGAGGAGCGCAGCGCTTACATTTGCGGTTATCCAGTTTTGGTTAATAGCTTTCAAGCCCTGGTTGTCTATACAGCTAAATCGTATCGCATATTTGTGCAGCCCATCGTTATTGAGCCAGCCATGAAGCAGCTGCTCGATGATATGTATGGCTTTTATACCAAGAAAGGTAAACTATGACATGGAATAACAATTTGAAACAGTCAATTAAACTCAGTTGCTTCGCAGGCAAATACCTACGTAAATTCGAAAAGGATCAAATTTGTGCTGCACTTGGCAGCGATGGTAATTGGTATCGAGCACGTATTTTGGCCAAGGATGCCAAGAGCTCGCGTTTGGATGTGTTATACATTGACTATGGCAATACAGAGCAACTAGCTCGGGAGCAGCTTAAGCAGCTGGAAGAGAAATTCTATGTGAATAAAAGCTGCTATGCAGTTGAGATTAATTTACCCTTTGGGCGCATCAACAACGATGAGAAGCTCAAAGGGCGTCTGGCCAAGCTATTAGAGGAGCAAGTGGTCACCGTGAAGCCCATTGAGACACGACGAAATCATCTTATTGCCGACGTTTTACTGCCCAACGGCAAGGAGAGCGTCCTGGACACTTTGAAGGCAGAGAAACTAATTGCGGGCAGGGATATTGATTATATGCGCAAGCAGCTGGACAAGGAAAAGCCGCATATTTATGAGTACATAGAATGCGTCGATCTAACTACCGACGATGATGAAGAGCTGCAGCAGCGCAAGAGCAAATCCAATTCGGCGAACAGCTCGCCAAAGCCCAAGAAGCCGCAGCAGGAACCGAAGGAGCCAAAGGAAACAAAACAGCGTAATAAGCAAGTAGAACAGGCACCATCACCTACTCCAGTTGCAGCTTCTGCTCCAGCACCAGCACCAGCACCAGCTGCTCCCAAAGTTGAAGTGAAGCCTGTGGAGTCGGCGCCTGTTGTACCCGTTATACCAGAGCCAGTGGAAGTTGTGGAGCCGCCACCAGTTACGGCCAGCGAAGAAATTCCACCTGCAATTTCACCTCAAGCACCTGTTGCTGCAGCTATCACACCCACACCCGATCCATACAAGGACATGGAAAAAGCTGTGCTGAGTCACTGCGATAATCCTGCACATTTCTATGTCCATCCCCTGGATGCAGTGCCTAAGCTAAAGCGCCTAACAGAGAATCTACAAATTGTGTCGCCATCGTTGCCGCAACTGGCAGAGATTGTGAATGGTGCCGATTGCATTTCCATGTATTCCATGGACAAGTCCTGGTACCGTGCCAAAATACTCGATGCTGAGCTGATGGTGCTGCAGTTTATTGACTTCGGCAATACCGACTGTGTCTCTGACGCCAAAGAGATTAAGCAGAGCATATGCTCACAAATGGAGCCGTTCTGTCTACCCTTCGCCCTGCCCATTGCACCCAAAGGCAAGCTGGAATGGGCCGATGCTGCCAATGGTATATTTAATGATTCGTACGAGAAGATTCTCCACTACGAGTACTTGACACGCGGCGACTGCCAGACGCGCAGCTATGTTAACTTGTATATCGAAGGCGTCGATGTGGCCAAGAAACTGGTCGCCGATGGCTTCGCGAAGCCCTTGGACTATGTCAGCAGCGGCAGCAGTTGCTACATCTCGCACGCAAACAGCATCGCAGACTTCTACATACAGCTGGAGAGTGACTCTAAAGCCTTGGAGCTAATCGAACTCTATTTGAGCGATGCAGAGCAAAAGTTGGAGCCGTTGCAGCGTTTCGAGAAGGGCAGCATCGTGGCAGCCCTTTTCGATGATGATGGACTCTTCTATCGTGCCGAGCTGCTGCGTCAGCTGCCCGATTCCCGTTACGAGGTGCGTTTCATCGATTACGGCAACACTTCGTCCACGGCAAAGTGTCTGTTGCTTTCAGAGGAAATAGCCAGTGCGCCGAGCTTATCGAAACGCTGTGCACTGCAGCTGCCAGAGAACTATGTGGCCTGGTCCCAGGAGGCGGAAACCAAATTTGCCGAGCTGACGGGCGAGGGTGAGCTGGTCTTTACCACACAGCTGCTGCAGCCGGGACTGGAGCATATAATTATAAACCTGCTGCTCGACGAGGATAATGTATTGGATCAATTGTTGTCCCTGTGCACACGCAAACAGCCGAAGACACAGGAAGAGCCACAGGCCGAGGCCAATACTAAGTCGGAAGCCGGCGTAGACAGTATCACGGCCATTGTCACGCATGTGAATAGCCCCACTAGCTTCTATTTGCAATTCGAGTCGAACAATGGCCAAATGGACAACATCAGCGAGCTGCTGAATGGCGACAGCGCCAGTCTGCAGCCCATGCAACAGATCGCCAACTTGGATCAGCTGTGCGTGGCTCAGTTTGCCGACGACAAAGAGTTCTATCGTGCTCGCATCTTGGAACTTCTGCCGACCAAGCAATCGATGCAGTATCGTGCGCTCTTCATAGATTTTGGCACTCAGGCGTTAGTCGAGAAGCTCTTTGAGTTGCCAGCGGAGCTAGTTCAAGTGAAACCTCAGGCAGAGGTGCACGCCTTGGAATCTTGCTCGAACTTTATCAAGTATCCCAAGCAAGCGCGGGAGGCGCTGGACGCGCTCATCGACAGCTGCAATGGCGAGGTGACCGTGGAGTTTATCAATAAATCGGCGCAACCGCCAGTTGTGCGGCTAAAGACCATGGACAAACATGCCCTCAACATTTACGAGCAGTTGCAAGAGCTGCTAGAGGCCGAGCTGCAGAAGCCCCAGGCGCAGGCCAACAACAAAGAGTGCATCATCTCTCATGGCAGCTCCCCCAAGAGTTTCTATGTGCAGCTCAAGAAGAATTCTGCTGAGCTGGATTTGATTGTTAAGACTCTGCATGGCATATCCAAGGAGCAGCTGGAGCCACTTCCCAGTCCTGCTGTGCAATTGAATGCAGTCTGTTTTTCCCAGGAAGATGATTGTTATTATCGCTGTTGCATCAAGCAGATGCTGGAAGCGGACAAAGGTTACGAGGTGTTCCTCATGGACTACGGCAGCAGCATGATTGCCATGCAGGTGTTTGCCTTGCCACAGGTAATTTCTGAAATACCGCCATTGGCACTGCACTGCCAGCTGAGCGAGCTGCCCGAGGATGTGCCGGAGACTAAGCTGGAGGAAGCATTCGCAGCGCTGTTGGAGCAGCATTTCGGCGAAGTCTACGAGCTGGTCAACGAGCCACAAGTGGACGCCGCAAAGACACAGCAATCGGTGCAGCTGCGCATCAACTACAAGGACTTTGCCCAGGAGCTGGCCAGCACAGTGGCTGGTGTACAGCAGCCACTCGAAGTTGTGCTGCACAGCTGCATTGTGGTGCAGTATGACAATGCCAAATCGTTCTATGTGCAAATGGAACAGGATGTGCCAGCGCTCGAGGAAATGACCGATAAAATGCTGGATGCTGAGCAAAACTTTGACGTCTTCACGGAGCTGCAGGTGGGCGCATTGTGCGTGGCCAAATTCCCCGAGGACGAGGTCTTCTATCGAGCCGAGATAGTCAAGCTGCTGGACGATGGCAAGTGTGAGGTGCATTTCATAGATTTCGGCAACAATGCAGTCACCGATGAGTTCCGTCAATTGCCCGCCGACTTGGCCCAGGCGCCGCGCTACAGCAAACACTGCGAACTGGAGAGTGCCACCATGGCCAAGTGTGATGTGGCCGCCTTGGGTGCATTCATCGATACACACTTCTCCGAACCATTCCAGCTGGAGATACTGGCCAAGAAGGACGAACGTGAGACACATGTCGTGCGGCTCTTCTATCAGAACACAAACATCAGCGAGCAGCTGCGTCTGCAACAGAAGCCATAAAAACAACAACAAACACAAAATCCGTCAAAGCAAGTCGTCAATGAAGTCAATTGAGAGGCATACGATTCTTAGAGGAGTTGCTAAAAGCACTCTCCCACATAGACACCCACACACTTACACTCTTTACACACACACACTCAAGCATATTTGCAATATGAATGCAAAAGATTGTGATTAGTTTTTGGCTAAAAAGAAAAACATCCGTTGTATTAACCCAATTTAGTTGGAACAAGTTAAACTTATTCAAGCTCATGATTTTTGTTTTTGAGTGCTATTTACATATAGCCGGAAGCTTCATTGATTTTTCATGGAAAACCAAAATAGAAGCTCATTATATAATTTTCTTATCAATAATCTAAAGAAAAACAAGAAAAAAAAACGAATATATATGAAAATATTTAAACAAAAAAAAAAAACGAAAAAAAAACGAAAAACTTGAAAAAAAAAATGCATAAAAAACAAAACGAAAAACAAATGCAATAAAAAAATTTGTGAAAAATATATAGATGCAAATCTAAATAACGAACAGGTGTTGAGAAGGCAAACAACGTGTAATTGCTCAACTATAATACACACCAACACACACACTCAGCAACACACACACACACACATTTAAAGCAATTTTATATAATCAAAAGAGAGAGACAGACCCTCTTTGGGGGGGCGGCTGTGTGTGTTAAAACATTTATGGGCGGGTTTTATTTATTATAACATTTTTGTTTTACGATTAACTCACACTCTTCTTCTTCTTTTTATACTTATTTCTTAATTTGTGACTTTCGTTTGCTCAATTCATTTTCAACTCCAAAAGAGAGAAAAAAAACCAAAACAAAAAAAATTTAAATCATTTTTATAAAATACTTTACATTCAACTAATTATATTAAAGAAAAAAAGGAAAACTAATTTTTCAAAAACCACAAAAAAAGTTTAAAAAACAAATTTGAAGCAAAGACTAAAAACTAATGGAATATGGGTTTTGATATATATTAAACAAAACAAAGAAAAGAAAAGAAAAGAAACGAAAAGATAAGAAATGAAACCTTTTTTAAAAAACACAACGCGATGTCATATTTTTCTACCATTTCTTTTTTCATGTTGTAAACAAAAAAATAAATATATATAAATAAAAAGAAAAACTAAGGAAACGCAACGCGAGAGCGCAAAAAGGATATTTGATGTGTTTGAACTTTCAATTTACCTACAGCTAAAATCAATTGCTACCTGGCCGCAGGTAGCAGATAGCGCTGCTGGACGGACTAATGGAAATGCCCGACATAAATTGAATTAGGGTATATGATGAGCTCTGCATTAATGCTATTTGGATAGGGTATTAAGGGCCAGACTTTGCTTCGTCAGCTTAAAAACAAAAAGTCTGACAATACAGTAAACACTCGCTTGACAGAACACGTCAAAAACAAGATTTAAAATAGTTAAACAAAACTATATAGTAAATATACTTTTAAATTTAAATATATATTTTTTAATATTTTAGAATAGCAACTAGATATATTCACATTATAATTACCTTAAAGCCTCTTCAATCAATTCCGTAAGTAGAACTGTTCTGCTTAATCCCCAGACCGAAGTCTTTCAATAATGAAGTTTGTTTGACAACTGTCAGTTGGGGTAAGAATTTTGTTGATATATTTCATTTGTTTATCATTTTTTCGGACTAAGGTCTTAATGAACTGGTACATTGCTGATAAGAAATTTCATGATTGCATACGCTAACTTCAGTCCAGTTCCAGACTTATCACAGACAGAGTTTTGTAAGTAATCTTCTCCGAAACGGAAGCAACGGATCGTGAGATTTTGATTAAGTTGAACAAAAATGCTGTTGGTTGACATCGTCAGCGGATTCATCCGATCGATTTGTTAGCTATTACGCGCTAATTGAAGCTGAAATTGAGCTACGCACACAGAGGCAAATACAACAAACTAAAGCTGCTGAAATCAGAGAACAAATTCAAATCCATGCTCAGGCACAGTGGGTTGAAAACGTATTTAAGTGTGTATTTACAATGTATTGCTTTCTGTATATCAATTTCATTCTTATCACTCAGTGGCACGAGTGGACTGCAATGTAAGTGAGAGAGGGCAAGAGAGAGCGTAAAGAGCAAACAACGGTTATCATGCTCTCTAAATTTTCATTTTGCCTTGCCCACCGCTTAGCAGCCCTAGCGAATTGATTGCATTTAGTGTTGAGCACAGAAGCTAAAAAAAGCTAGATCAGAAAGCAACGAAAATAAGCTGAATTATTTGGTAAAAGCAGCCGAGTAACAAGTAACAAGCAAGAATATTAAATTGCTGTATGTATTCAGAAAAAATATAGCTAAAAGCTTAACATCCTTTGCTTTATTGATAGCAGCAGTTATAATGGCAGTCACGGATTCACTAGAAAATAGCGAAATGTATCGAAAAAATAGCGGAAGTGGCAGCACTACTTGCATTGTCGTTGATCAGCAATTTCTTCTCGGCTGCTTAGCCGAAAGGCAGCAAACGGGCAAACCACGCGAGAGACCTGCGATCGACGCTGCGTTCGCTTCAATTCCAAGTCGTCAGTCGTACAGGGCGGTTCGGTTCCGGTGCTCGTCGCGATTCGTAAAAATTAAAAAGAATTAAATAGAAAAGAGAATTTAGTGTTAATTGAAATACGACTGAAATTTCGGGTGAAACGAAAATAAATTTTGTGCAGTGTCTCTCGCCATCTATCCACATCTACGATATACGATCACAATAAATAAAGGAAATGATCTAGCTAAAAGTGTATATAAATCATGGCTGCTCAGGATAACGCACGTTAAATGGAAATATTCATCACAAATCTATGGGATTACCTAAGAGGTAAGCACGCTCTGCTCGGGTTTAATGCTAAGGGTTATCGCTTAGTCAGAGATTAAACAGAATTTTGTGTTTCAAGTTTTACTTTAGTCTGCTTTGAACCTTATGTTCGCAGCATGCTGAACTAAAACTACAGTTAAATTGAATTCAATTGAACGAAGTGGAAGTGGAAGAAGAAGAGGGCACAAACTGTGTCGCAATGAAAAGAAAAGTTAAGCGCTCGTCGTGCGTGGTTGAAATTGAAAATAATTTTCAATTATATTTCATAAGAACTTGTTTATATATACACATATAAGATGAAGGATAAGCAGAACGAGATTAGATTAGTCGAAGCTGAACACATTGAAATGGCAATTTCGGGTACAAAGTTTTTCTGGAAATATAGACGTATATAGCCTGAACTCTATCTGTATAGCACGCGCAACTCAAATTTGTCTTAAAACGATCGATAACTTGTCCTGCAAAACGATTATTATCGATATCTAACGTTCGTACTTCCGGCTTAAATTTTGTTTTTTTATTCGTCATAATCTAATCGGAGATCGAATTTCAGCTAATATAACCCCATTTGTGTGACGCGTTATCAAATTCAGTTTTATTTCAAATTGTTAAATATCATTTAAGTAGAACAGTTGGGGAATGAAAGGAATTACTTGTCGAAATTGCCTGCTATAAAGCACGACGCTAGTCTCTCGCGTCCAATAGCGCCCAATCTACAGCAACTGCTATTGCTGATACTTAAACTTTCTGAAGTGGATGATCGTTTAGAATTGTTCTTGGTAACGAAGAGTAACCAATCTATCTTTAACTTGCTGACTGGCTTTATGAAGTTATGCAGAAATGTTTACTATATCTTATCATTTTGAAAGTCTTAATCTCAGTCGCTGCTCGAGATCATTTTGTTTATACGTCTGACCTATCTTAACTTGCTCTGTATCTCTGGATAGTACTTATACTTTTATATTATTCAATAGTTATGCTTCATAACTGTAAGACAGTTTTTAAGACATTTTTGAAAAATTAAATACTATAAATATATTTTTATGATCTGTTATGATCTCCATTCAATATAAACTGAATCTTTATGACATTTTTTGGCAATGTTCTACAAGCTAAGAAAGCTATGCTGAACTATAAAAACTTTAAGAGCTTATCAGACATATATAAAGATATAAATATGTGATTATATATATATATATACTATTTTTTAGATGATTCTTAAGTTATTTTTATAAGACAGCTTTACTGAAAGTGTTCCATTAAAGTCTTCCGATATAAGATGGATCGTTCTTTAGTTAGAGATGTGTTAGCTATAAATTTAGTTTCTAGAATCTAGACTAGTACTCTACTGCCTGAAGAAACTTAGTTCTTCAATTAGTTATATATATAGAGATTGATCTGCAAGTTTATAATCCTGGTAAATTCTTTTGTTGACTTCCTCTGTTCGAGTCTTGCTCTCTGTTTGTTAGTTGAGCTTTAGTTTTCAATATTTATATGATACGATGGTTGTGTTACTCATGGCCTAGAAACAGCGCATTCCCTAATAAGTTCTTCAATTGGATCCCATTGCAAATGCCAATGGTCACTTTTTGCTGAAGCAGCTCGTTTATATTTTTTGTTACTTGGAAGTTTATTGTTTTTGTTTCTTTTGGTATACCGTCTCTGGGGAAAAATGTGCTCTTGATTGTGTTTAATTGAAATAAATGGGCAACGTTTTTATTGCACGTTGTTGTTGCTATTGTAGTTGTTGTTGTTGCTGCACTCAATTAATTTCATGTTGCCTCAACTTCGACTCGAGTTTTGTTTGTTTTCGTCAGCGATGTTGCCCTTCTTAAAGCAACTGGCACTTAAACCCAGTAAGAACCTACGCAGTCGGGCATAATCGACTGCATAATGCTCGTTTAGCGGCAAACAAGGTAAGCTTATGCCAAGTTGCATTGATATTTGGCAATTTGGTAGGGCCTAACGATTGGACTATGGAATTTATTGGCCTATTTGTAGAGCAGGTTGAGAGGATCCTGCTAGGGCGGAACTTGATGATGCTAGATCACTGGAACTTTGTTAGAGTACATTTCATAGTCTAGAGCTGTGGATGATTGTGTTTTCTTAAGTTTGTTAAGCGAGTATTTCACACAAATATGTAATAAATAATAACATCAAAACCACATTTGCAGTCTCTAGTTACAATCTAATGCCCAGCCAATATGCTCTTTTAGCACTCTTAACGGGTATCAACAGAAATACATCTAAAAAACGAACTCTTTCATTATGTTGATAACGACAGGCATGTAGCATATTGTGCACTACGATAAGATTCAGTTACATTAAAGTGTGCTTTCGTAGTTAAAGAGTAGATGAAGAAGAGGAAGAAGTGGGCAGGGGCGTAGCCGCGATCCCCCTCTGCTAGCACACAAAGTCTAAACAAATAAATCTTTATCTCAAGAGTGCACAGAAATGAAAATAAATCTTTCACAAAGCGGAGGCACACACCTGTTGAGGGGTGGCATATACAGCTATGTGTGTGCGTGTATATTTGGAACATCGCGTTACGCCCACAAAGTGTGACAGTGAGCATCAGCGGAGCACATAAATCCATTCACAAATGTTTAGAATGTTATTAAAATATTTGAAACTAATTTAAAGTTTTTTCTTTTTTTTCCTTTCCATTTTTTTAAGTTTTTCAATTTTGGTTTTTTTTACGATTTTTTTTGTGATTTTTACTGAGCTCCCTAATCGCTTGCTTAACATCTGCCTGCTTTATATGCGTATAAATAATATTTTGTACATATTTTTATCATGGACCATGGCCGTAATCCATACGCTGACACGCCCCACCCACCCGGCCGCTGCCTATGTTACCTTACCCCCGCCCTTGGCGGCTCTTTATGAAATATTTTCCTCGTCTCCTCGCTTTGCATTGTTTTGGCTGTGCCCCTTGATTGAGCCACATAAATATAAATAAATATGGTACAAAGTGTTGGGTAAAAGCATAAATACGATTCAGATTCAGATTCAGATTCAAATTCTGAAATTGAAATCTGAATTTTCAGTCGCCCTGGGGCAGAGGCGCGAACGTATTTGCCCCATTTGGTGGCACGGCTGTTTCGGATCTGTTTTTATGGCTATCGAAAAAGTTTCTCTTGTGGCATTTTAGCCCTTCCTCTCAGATATTTTATTGCCAATTCTATTGAACTTAAGTCCCCAACAAATGCCGGCCATAATCTATACAAAAAAAGGAAATGAAACGAAATCAAATATTTTATTTTGTGGCATATTAAGGTCTGCAATGAATTAAAAATTATTGTTGTTTTTTTTTTTATAATACATTTTTCCACTTGCGGCTGTTTCTCTCGGCTTTTTTAAATTTAATTTAGAATTTTTTGTTCAACAAAAAAGCAGACAGAAGGAAAGAAGCAACAGATAAGTATTTTTAGCTAGAGCTCATTGTTGCGGTCGTGTTTCGTGTGGAAATGTGTGGAAATCACTTTAATTTTCTTTTTTTTATATGTATATTTGTTTTGTTTCGTGCATTCTAATGACAGAGGTACTCGCACAGTGCGTGACAATAGTTTGCATACCTGTTTCGGAGAGGCATGCAGCAATTGGCAATGAAATGCATATGACAGGCTGAAGTAGATCGATCTCTGATCTGTGAGCAATATAATGTATATATTTATTTGGAAAAGCTGTCTTAAATAAAGCTGCTGCTCCTTCTCCTTATTTGTTTCAAGTGAACTTTAAGTTTTCCTGTTACTCTCAGCTCTTATATTGACTTTTAGTTATAGACTTAAGACATCTCGAGTAAAATCTTAAGCTTGAGTAAAAGTTTTGTGCGTTTATGGATTACCAAATTTCGCTTTTATGGTATTAGTTAATTTATGTTTTAGTATTAAAGGATTAAATATTTATTTTTTTTTAAATTTCCTTAATTGTTTCTTTTATAGTAAATTTTTTTTTTTGGTTTTCCTAACATTTTTTAAGTTCTCTTTTACATGATATTGTTTATTTTTCATACATTTGTTTTGGTTGAGTAATTAAATGAATTATTTTGATTAATTTAGTTTTAGTTTTTTTTTGCTAAATTTTTTGTATTACATTTTATCAACATATTTTACCTTTTGTAAAATTTTTAAATGTTTTTTCACACATTTTTGCCACGATTTTTTATTTATTTTAGTTTTTGTTGTTTTTTTCTAAAATATTTTTTTATATATATTAAAACGGTGTCTATCTTATGTTTACAACATAAAAATAATAAATTTTTTTTAAATTAAAAAATAATATGATGAAATCAGAAATCTTTTGTCATAAATTCTTGGAACTGTGTGAACCTTCAACTCGATCATACTTTTTGCTCGCAATATGCGTCAACTATTTATGCCAATTGGAGCACATCAATTTCTGGACATTGTCCAAGTTTTTTATTCTGGACTTCGCTCACTTTTTATCACCTTAACAACATTTTGAAATTCGAATGATTCGCGGCTATTGTTGGTCAGTTACTCGGCCAAGATTTTAAAACATTTCGACATCAGCATTGATTGGTTTATTTGTTTTATTTATTGCGCGCTATTGATTAAATATCGACAT